>NW_024426774.1:52732506-52780842 GCF_017311325.1 Ursus maritimus
CTAGGTGCAGGCTCCCACATATTGTGACTTCTGTACCTTTTTTTTACTATCCCTCCTCCTCCTCCTCCTTCTTCTTCTCCTTCTTCTTCTTCTTCTTCTTCTTCTTCTTCTTCTTCTTCTTCTCCTTTTTTTAAAGATTTTATTTATTTGACGGAGACACAGCGAGAGAGGGAACACAAACAGGGGGAGTGGGAGAGGGAGAAGCAGGTTTCCTGATGAACAGGGAGCCCGATGCGGGGCTCGATCCCAGGACCCTGGGATCATGACCTGCACTGAAGGCAAACACTTAATCGACTGATTCACCCAGGCACCCGTGCTATCCCTTCTTCTTAGCATGACTTTCACCACTTTCCACCCAGCTAATTTCTACTCATCCTCCAGGTACTTCTTTCGGATTCCTCCACAATGGACCTTGTGCCACTTCTTTGTGCAAATTTGATAGTAGCACTTAACTGCATTATAGTTTCAACAGATAGAGTCTCAGGCTATAAACTCAGGGGTGCAAGAAGTAAATATTTAATTTTTTCTATAAATAAGTTTAATTTCTAGCACAATTCCTATCTTAGGTCAGGTTCTTCAGAAGCAAACCTTGAGAAACAAATCTTCAGGAAGATATATCTGCAAGCATCTTATTAAGAAAGTGCTTTCAGCAGAAACTAAGAAGAGGGTGGGGAACAGGAGCAAGAAGGAGAAGACATCAAAGAGGGATACAGTTTCAAGCCAAGTCCTGGAGATTTCAGCCCGATCCTGCAGGGAAACATACTCTATAGTAAACTTATAATTCTCGTTCAGTGTTTAATATCTGTCTTCCCTAATAAAATATGAACTCCAAGAGGGTGGGAACTGTATTTTTTTGTTCACGGACATATTCTAAGCGATTAGAACAGTACCTGCAAATAGTAGCCATTGGTTGAATGAGTGAATAAACTGCAGGCTTCTCCTTATTGTTTCAACAGAGATGCATATTCATTTATTCATCACACAAATTATGGGCATCTGTTATGTCCCAGGCACTATTTTAGGCTCTGGGAATATAACGGTGAACAAAATAGTTGATATCCCTGCTCTCAAGGAGTAGTTAAGAGCAGAGACTCCAAACATAGACATCCTGGATTAAAATTTTGGTTTTGCCCATTATTCGCTATTTTATCTTGATCAAGTTATTACTGTCTTCCTGCCCCACTTTCCTCATCTGCAAAACAGGTATGTGGATACAAGAAGTTTCTCTGATATGGTTTTTGTACAGTTAAGTGAGTTAATACATGTAAAGCGGTAGGCCAGTTTTTGGTAGACTGTCTATGTGTTCGCTATGATTTTCCCCTCTTCTTAAAACCTCCCTGTCTTTGTCAGCCTAGTTAACTTCTGCTTCCCTATTTCCAAGTGTCCTTTCAAAAGGCTTATTATGCTCTTTCTCTAGAAAGTATCCCTTTTCCCCAGGTTAAGCTGAGTGCTGCTCCTTTATGCTCTCTTTGTTAGCTATGTATTCTTCAACCTTTCGTAAGACACATCCCATTGTATTATAAAGGGGATAGTTGTACATCCTCTTTGGACTGGCCTATACCTTGTTATTCATCTAATATCCCCAGTACTTATCACACTGCCTGGCACACAGCCAATACCAAAGAGAGGCCATCACAAAATTGAGTGAAGATTGACCTGCTCTAGGGGCACCTGGGTGGCTCTGTCAGTTAAGCGTCTGCCTTCGGCTCAGGTTGTGATCCTGGGGACCTGGGATCGAGTAGATAAATAAATAAATAAATAAATAAATAAATAAATAAATAAATCGAGTAGATAAATTAAATAAAATCTTAAAAAAAATTCACCTGCTCTAATTACTGCTCTTACAGCTAGCTGAAGGCATAGCTTTGCATCTACCCAATGCCTCTATTTTCTATACCTGGGATCAGTCTTGCTCACAGTAAATGGGATTCTTGGTTCCTTCAATAAACTCTGAGAATGTGACTCACTGGGGGCAGAATGCCTTTGAAGGAGAGATGTGTGCTAGTCCCCTCTTTGAACTATATTATAGAATGATTCATCTTCCGTGAGCCACATAACCTCAAATCAGGGCTCCCATCCACACTCATCTTTCATTCCTTCTTCAGTTGCCCATTTTTTCTCCCCTCTTCCTGTTTCATCCATCTCACCTCCTGCCAGGCCTGTGCAGACACAGACACGCACACACACCTTTGATCCTGCTGACACCAATGGCACTAAGGAAAGAAGTTCAATATGTCCACCGGCATCAAAATATAGTAATAACAATCCTTCAAAATGACAATCACAGGCAGCCTAGGGGCATTCAAGGGCTCTTCTGCTTTGTGCTTTCTGTAGTCTTTAGTGTTTTTCTTTGGTGTTTTAAAGCAGAGGTAACTGTAGTTTACTCTACCTGAGAAGTGCTAGTGAGCTGGCATTCAACAAACAGATAGTTATGGCACTCCCGTGGTGAGGAACAGGCGGAGTAGGGGGTTGTTTTGTGCCCCATCTCACAGGCTCCGGCAAAGCATGATCTCCCATTTGCAACCAGTTACTCAGCTGCATTTCATGTTTGTGATTGTGTTGACAAGGAAAAAGGCACCATTTCTGGCAGCATCTCTTAGCTTCCTGAGTTGCCTCGGGCACTAAGAGAATGCAGGAGGCACATACTGACTTGGTTGCCACCTGACACCTCTTCTGCTTATCTAAGCCTGGAGTACCCACTGGGACTCCAGAAGCAGCATCCTACAGCAGCCTAACTAGACAGCTGCTCACTGGATCTTTGTTCATCTTCCTTTAGCTCCTGTTCCTCCCATCCTGCCAAGTATAATCCAATATCCAGTGGCCGAGAAAACAGACTGTCTGCCCTACTGACACCCAGGACAAACCATGTCCAACTTCCCTAATAGAGAACCAAGACAGACACTGTTGGTGTTATTTTATTTTTATTTATATAGTTATTTATTTAGTTAGTTAAGTTAGTTAGTTTTTGATTTTCTATTTCTCTCCTCTATCAGCAGGAGCAAGAAAAACCTGGAACCTCAAAATCAACTGCCATCTTGAGCTGCACTGAGGTGGCAGCTTCTAACTCTGATTCAAAATTTAATGTTCTGTTTTATTTATGGCAGGCAAAATATAGTTTTCTATTTTTGGGTGGTGGCTGGTTAGAGGAATCATAAAACAAATTAGATGTTTCTTGGTGATCCACCAGCCAGTTAAATCAATATTTGATGATTTATAAATGAATGAGACACATACAGATTAGATATTCTCCTGAATACATACTGGCATGGACCACACTGGCAACAGTAGTCTTGATTTAGTGTTGTCTAGGACACTTGAAATACAGATTGCCAGATCTGAAAATAGGCATTTCTAGATGTGTGGGTAAATAGCCTGGTGTAATTGTGCTGACTGACATTTTTTTCTTGCTCTTTTAATTGGGTGTGAGAATGAAGCTAGTTTCTATGTATTTTCATCACATTTTCAAAAGATGAGCATTTAATCATCTTGTTACAGTAACCAAACAAAGGGAAAAAACCAAGAGCATGAGTGGAGATTATAAAACTCAGCTTTTATATAATGTTTAAAATTCTTTTTCCTAATTTTTTTTTTTAGTGAAAACATACATTGTAGCCTTGGTGTGAGGGGAAGCTTATGGAAAAGTTGGCAGAAATTTTTAGCATAGTAATGTAAAAAAATAATTTCCTTAACTTTCAAACCTGGCTTACCATTCAGTAGTTCAAGTGAGATAAACTTAGCAATACATTTGAGCTTAAAATTGTCCAAAATAGTTGGGGGAAAAAAACTACCAAAGGACATTTATTGGCTATTTTTTGACAATTATCTTTAATATATGATTTGTGGATATGGAGGTCCCCAGACCTATGGGTTATTTGGAAAGCGAAACAAAAGCTAAAAACGATCTATGTTTGTCATCTGAAAATCAATCCTAAACTATTGTTTTAAACAGCCAGTTAGCTGATCTTTGGCTATCCACTTCTGTTGTAGAAGGGCTCAAGTGTTTTGGCTCCATACCAATATAGAATATAATATTAGTTAATATAGGGGTGCCTGAGTGGCTCAGTCAGTTGGACATCTCCTTTGGCTCAGGTCATGATCCCAGGGTCCCGGGATCGAGCCCCAAGTTGGGCTCCCTGCTCAATAGGGAGCCTGCTTCTCCCTTTCCTTGCCTCCCACTCGTGCTCTCTCTTGTTATCTATCTCTCTTATATAAATGAATAAAATCTTTAAACAAAAAAAGTATAGCTAACACATATTGAATGCTTATCACAGGCCAAACATTCTCCTAAGGCCTTCAAATTATTTTCCCAGTTAATCATCATAGGAATCCTATGAAGTTACTATTGCTATCCCCATTTTATGGATAAGGAAACTAAGACACAGAGAAGTTGAATAACTTGCCCCGATGATAGATTGGAAATTTGAAACCACCACTATACTAAAGCAAGTATCAGAGCTGAATGATATCTTGGAAATAATTGTCCCAGAGATGAGAATATTGGCTCCAAGCTGGAAGTATCTTGCTTAGGTTGATATAACTATCATGGAAAGACATGGAGTGTGGTAAGAAGAGCACCCAAAACAAATTCTAGGCAAGAATGGGATTTTACCTCATGTGGCCATGTTTCTTGTTGTGTGACCAGGGAAAGTCAATCCTCCTATTGATATTCAGTGTCTGTACATGCAGTGTCTGTACATACATATTGAATGATCTCATTCAATATTCAACCAATAGGTAACAAATACCAGCATGTGCTACATATGGGAGTAGAATACAGCTCCCCCATGCTGTCCCCCAGAAGCATTCACATTCTAGTGGAGGAGCAGATGGAAACATGGAATTATGCAAGGGCTATGCACAAGGTATAAGATACTTTCCCAAAGACATAGTTTGGTGTTGGAGCTGGACTTGGGAAATGTAAATAATTCAGTATGTTGAAAGATAGATAGGTCACTTGCATGTGGATAAGTGGTAGGAGATGATTTCAGAGAGGTAGGTGGGGCAGTCCTACATGTCCTTCTAAGTAGTTTAAACTTGGACATATAGGTCATGGAAAGTTACTGTTTTAAATTTTAATTCTAGTATAGTTAATATACAGTGTTATATTAGTTTCATGTGTACAATATATTGATTCAACAATTCTGTACATTACTTAGTGCTCATCCTGATAAGTGTACTCTTAATCCTATTCACCTGTTTCATGTATCCTCTGCCCCCTTGTCCTCTCTGGTAACTATCAGTTTGTTCTTTATAGTTAAGAGTCTGTTTCTTGTCTTTTTTTTCCTTTGTTTGTTTTGTATCTTAAATTCCACATAAGAGTGAAATCATATGGTATTTGTCTTTCTCTGACTGATTTATTTTGCTTAGCATTATACTCTTTAGCTCCATCCATGTTGCAGATGGCAAGATTTCATTCTTCTTTATGGCTGAGTAGTATTCCGTTATATATATACATACCACCCCTTCTTTATCTATTCATCTATCAATGGACACATGGGCTATTTCTATAGTTTGGCTATTGTAAATACTGCTGCAATAAACATAGAGTATATATATCTTTTTGAATTAGTATTTTCATATTCTCTGGGTAAATTCCCAGTAGTGGAATTACTGGAACATAGGGTAATTCTGTTTTTAGTGTTTTGAGGAAACTCCATACTGTTTTCCACACTGGCTGTACTGGTTTGCATTTATACCAACAATGCATTAAGCTTCCTTTTTCTCCATATCCTCACCAACATGTGTTGTTTCTTATGCTTTTGATTTTAGCCATTCTTACAGGTGTGAAGCAATATCTCATTGTGGTTTTGATTTGCATTTCCCTGATGATGAGTCATATTGAGCATATTTTCATCTGTGCATTGGCCATCTGTATGTCTTCTTTGGAGAAATGCCTGTTCATCTCTTCTGCCCATTTTGTAATTGGGTTATTTGTTTTTCAGGTGTTGAAGTTGTATAAGTTCTTTATATGTTTTGGATACTAACCCTTTATTGGATGTGTCATTTGCAAATATCTTTTCCCATTCAGCAGCTTGTCTTTTAGTTTTATTGATTGTTTCGTTCACTGTGCAGAAGATTTTTATTTTAATGTAGTCCCAATAGTTTATTTTTGCTTGTGTTTCTCTTGCCTCAGGAGATATGTCTAGGAAAATGTTGCTGTGGCTGTTGTCAGAGAAATTACTGTCTGCTCTCATCCAGGAATTTTGTGGTTACAGGTGTCACATTTCAGTCCTTAATCCATTTCAAGTTTATTTTTATGTGTATTCTAAGAAAGTGGTCCAGTCTCATTCTTTTGCATGTAGCTGTCCAGTTTTCCCAACACCATTTGTTGAAGAGACCGTCTTTTTCCCATTGCATATTCTTGCCTCCTTTCTTGAAGATTAATTGGCCATATAATCATAGGTTTATTTCTGGGCTCTCTATTCTGTTCTATTGATCTATGCATCTAGTTTTGTGCCAGTACCATACTGTTTTGATTATTATAGCTTTGTAGTGTATCTTGAAACCTGGGACTGTGATACCCCCAGTATTGTTCTTCTTTTTTAAGATTGTTTTGGCTATTTGGGGTCTTTTGTGGTTCCATACAAATTTTAGGATTGTTTGTTCTAGTTCTGTGAAAAATGCTGTTGGTGTTTTAATAATGATTGCATTAATATGTATAGATTGCTTTGGGTAGTGTGGACATTTTAACGATATTGGTTCTTCCAATCTGTGAGCATGGACTATCTTTCCATTTGTTTGTGTCATCTTCTATTTCTTTTATCAGTGTTTTATAGTTTTCAGAGTACAGGTCTTTCACCTCTTTGGCTAAATTTATTCCTAGGTATTTTATTATTCTTGGTGGAATTTTAAATGGGATTGTTTTCTTAATTTATTTTCTGCTTCTTCATTATTATGTATAGAAATGCAATGGATTTCTGTACATTGATTTTGTATCCTGTAACCTTACTGAATTAATTTTTCAGATCTAGTAGTTATTTGGTGGAGTCTTTAGGGTTTTCTATATATAGTTTCATGTCATCTGCAAATAGTAAAAGTTTTATGTCTTCCTTACCAATTTGGATAACTTTTATTTCTTTTCCTTATCTAATTGCGGTGGCTAGGACTTCCAGTATAATGTTGAAAGAAATGTGAAAATGGATATTCTTGTCTTGTTCCTGATCTTAGGGGAAAAACTCAGTTTTTCACCATTGAGTATGTTAGCTGTGGGTTTTTCATATATGGTCTTTATTATGTCAAGTCATGTTCCCTCTAAACCAACTTTGTTGAGGTTTTTTATGATAAATAGATGCTGTACCTTGTCAAATGCATTTTTCTGTGTGTATTGAAATGATCATATGGTTTTTATTCTTTCTCTTGTTGATGTGATGAATCATGTTGATTCATTTGCAAATATTGAACTACCCTTGCATCCCAGGAATAAATCCCACTTGATTGTGGTGAATGATTTTTTTTAATGTATTGTTGGATTTGGTTTGCTAATATTTTGTTGAGGATTTTTGCATCTATGTTCATCAGAGATACTGGTTTGTAGTTCTCTTTTTTTTTTGTAGTGTCTTTATCTGATTTTGGTATCAGGGTAATGCTGGCCTCAGAATGACTTTGGAAGCTTTCCTACCTCTTCTGTTTTTTGGAATGGTTTGAGAATAGGTATTAACAATTTAAATGTTTGGTAGAATTAATCTGTGAAGCTTTCCTGGACTTTTGTTTGTTGGGAGTTTTTTGATTACTGATGTAATTTCATTCCTGGTAATTGATCTGTTCAAATTTTCTATTTCTTCCTGCTTCAGTTTTGATAGTTTGCATACTTCCCAGAATTTATTCAATTCTTCTAGGTTGTCCACTTTTTTGGCATATAGTTTTTTATAATATTCTCATATAACCCTTTGTACCTCTGTCGTGTTGTTTGTTACTGCTCCTCTTTCTTTTTTTTTTCAATAATTTTTTATTATGTTATGTTAGTCACCATACAGTATATACTTAGTTTTTGATGTAGTGTTCCATGATTTATTATTTGCGTATAACACCCAGTGCACCATGCAATATTGCTCCTCTCATTTTGATTTTGTTTATTTGAATCCTCTCTTTCTCTGTCTCTCTCTGTCTTTCATGTCTGGCTAAAGGTTGGTCTTTTCAAAGAACCAGTTCCTGGTTTCCTTGATTTGTTCTATTGTTTTTCATCTTCTATATAATTTATTTCTGCTCTAATCTTTATTATTTTCTCGCTTCTAATAGTTTCAAGTTTAAT
Source organism: Ursus maritimus (assembly GCF_017311325.1). NCBI lineage: Eukaryota > Metazoa > Chordata > Mammalia > Carnivora > Ursidae > Ursus > Ursus maritimus. Next base: position 52,740,755 of record NW_024426774.1, read on the forward strand.
TTGTTCTTCTTTTTCTAGCTCCTTTAGGTATAAGGTTAAGGTTAAGTATAAAGTTATTTGAGATTTTTCTTGCTTCTTGAGGTAGGCCTGTATTGTAATAAACTTCCCTCTTAGAACAGCTTTTCCTGCATCCCAAAAGATTTGGACTGTTATGTTTTTGTCTCCAGGTATTTTTTTAATTTCCTTTTTGACTTTTTGGTTGATCCATTTATTGTTTAGTAGCATGTTATTTGACCTCCATGTTTTTCTATTTTTTCCAGATTTTTTTTCTTGTGGTTGATTTATAGTTTCATAGCAGTGCAGTCAGAAAAGATACATGGTATGACTTCAATCATTTTTGGTTTGTTGAGGTTTGTTTTGTGGCCTAATATGTGATCAGTTTTGGAGAATGTTCCATGAACACTTGAAGAAAATGTGTATTCTGCTGTTTTAGGGAGGAATGTTCTGCATATGTCTGTTAGATCCATCTCATTCAATGTATCATTCAAAGACACTGCTCCTTTGTTGACTTTCTGTTTGAATAATCTATCCATTGATGTAAGTGGGGTGTTAAAGTCCTCTACTATTATTATATTATTATCAGTTACTTCCTTTATGTTTGGTATTAGCTACTTTATGTATTCGGGTGCTCCCATATTGGATGCATAAATTTACAATTGTTATATCTTCTTGTTGGATTGTTCCCTTTATAATTATGTAGTGTCCTTTTTTGTCTCATTACAGTCTTTGTTTTAAGGTCTGTTTTGTCGAACATAAATATTGCCACCCTGGCTTTCTTTTCAGTTCCAGCTGCATAACAAATTCTTTTCTATCCCATCACTTTCAATATGTATGTGTCTTTAGGTCTGAAATGAGTCTCTTGTAGGCAGCATATAGATGGATCTTGCCTTTTTACAATTCCATCACCATATGCCTTTTGACTGGAGTGTTTAGTTCCTTTGCATTCAAAATAATTATTGATAGGTATTTATTATTGCCATTTTGTTATGTGTTTTATGCTTGTTTTTGTAGTTCTTCTCTGTTCCTTTCTTCTCCTGCTTTCTTCTCTCATGATTTGCTGGCTTTCTTTAGTGATATACTTGTATTCCTTTCTCTTTATTTTTTGCATAACTATTATTGGTTTTTGATTTGTGGTTACCATTATGTTTATATACAACATTTTATACATATAGCAGTTCATATTAAGTTGATGGTTTCTTAAATATGAACCCACTCTTTATTCCCCCCCCCCATTTTAGGTATAGGTGTCATGTTAACATCCTTTTATTTTGTGAATCCCTTGGCTGATTTTTAGAGATATACTTATTTTTACTGCTTTTGTGCTTCCTACTTTCCTTACTCCTACTTATGATCTTTTCTTTCCATTCAGAGTGCCTTTTTAACATTTCTTGTAGGGCTTGTTTAGTTGTCACGAATTCTTTTAACTTTTGTTTGTCTAGAAAACTTTCTCTGCTGCTTCTATTCTGAATGATAGCCTTGCAGGGATTTTGTTTTGTTTATTTTAGCAGTTTGGATAGATCATGCCACTTTTCTGACATGCAAAGTTTCTGCTGAAAAATTAGCTGATAGCTTTATAGGGTTCCCCTTGTATGTAATTGTTTTCTTTTGCTGCTTTTAAAATTCTCTCTTTATCATGACTTTTCCCCCATTTTATTTACTATGTGTCTTGGTGTGGAACTCCTTGGGTTGATTTTGTTGGGGAATTCCCGTGTCTCCTGGAATTGGATTTCTGTTTCCTTCCCTAGATTCAGAAAATTTTCAGCTATTATTTCTTCAAACAAATTGTCTGTCCCTTTTTCTCTCCTTCTTCTGAGATCCCTATAATGTGAATATTATTATGATTGATGGTGTTGCTGAGTTCCCTGAGTCTATTTTTATTATTATTATTATTATTTTCTCTCTGCTGTTCAGTTTGATTGGTTTCTATTACTCTGTCCTCCAGGTTGCTGATCCATTCTGCTTCCCCTACTAGTCTACTATTTATTCCATATAGTATATTTTTAATTTCAGTTATTAAATTCTTCATCTCTGATTGGTTCTTTTTTTCTGTCTCTTTGTTAAGGGTCTCACTGAAGTCTTCCATTTTTTTTCTCAAGTCCAGTGAGTATCTTTATGATCATTACTGTAAATTCTTTCAGAGCTGAGCCCACTGATTTTTAAAGTTGTAGGTGTTAAGCTCCACTGATTGTAAGAACCTGCAAAATTATGCCCCTCTGGCTTTCAAAACCAATGATACAGGGATTCACCTTTCCTATATGAATTTCCCATGCCTGGGGTGCTTGGTGTGAGGGTCTGTTTCTCTCATCTCTCCATGCCCACAGTGTCCCTCCCTCCTGGGGATAGTCCTGTGGGTCTGTTTAGCTCCTGATTGTGCATCCACCCTTACTACCCTCATTGATGTGGCCTCTTCTCTAATTTATCTGTGAAGAGTCTTTTCTGCCAGTCTTTGGGTCATTTTCTGGGTTATTTACACTGATGTGGGTGTTATCTAGTTTTATCTGTGGGGCAAGTTAAGCTTAGGATTCTCCTTCTCTGCTACCTTCCTGGGAAGTCCATTATTTACAAATTTTAAGCATGGGAGTGATCTATTCAGTTTTATATTTAAGAAAATTCACACTGCTGATGGCATGAAGGATGGTTTGAAGGTGGTGCCGTTAGAGATAAAAGATTATAAGAGTTCAAATGAGGAGCAGTAGGCTGAACTAAGACATAGGTGGAGGCCAGGGAGCGATTAGAAGGGCTTGAGAGGTGTTTAGGAGGTAGAATCAAAAGAACCTGGTTATTATGATAAGAGTCAAAGTTATATGGTGACTTCATAGTTCAAGTTCCCTCTTGTGGGCTGACAGATAGTGACATCGTAGTGACAAGATGGGAACACAGACTGATAATTGGTGTGGGGATATTTTGAAGGGAAGATAATACTTTCTGTCCATCAAATGTATAGTTTGGTAACAAGTGAGATATCTAGAAGATTTCCATGAAGCTGTTAAAATGTGGGTTAGGAACTCTGGAGAGATCCATGCCATAAATACAAATTTGAGTCATCCCTGCTGAAGTCATGAGCATGAATGTCATCTCTATGGAATGTGAATCGAGTGAGAAAAGAGCTAGTACCTTGAGAGACACTAACATTTTGAGGAAAAGCAGATGAGGGGCCAGCAGAAGTTCCAGAGAAAATCCATACAAAACAATCAGGAAGAGACTGGGGAGAGAATAGTCCCCTGTAAGCAAAAAGATGAAAGAACTTTAAGAAGATGGCTGTTCGGAGGGTTAAATGCTCCTGAGACAACAGGATGACTGGAGCTGACTATAAGAAGGGCATAGTGGCCCTGGTGGGGGAGTTCCATGGAAGTGTATGTTGGGGTAAAAGCTATAATGGGTGATGAGGGGCAAATGAGATATGAGACAATAAGTGTAAGCAACTCTTTTGAGTTGCTTTCTCATGGCAACAAAGCAAAGCTCTGAGAAGAGGCCATAACATTAAGGGAAGATCTTATAAGGTGGAGTTAAGTGAGGTTTTTCTAATCTCCAGAGAAGGAGCCAAGAGAAAGGGATGGTTGATTCTGTAGGAGAAAAGTTTAATTAATGGAGTGAAGAGGTAGAACTGGATGAGCTCCAGAGCACAGGTACAAAAATCAACCTTAGCCCAAACAAAGATTTCATTTGCTAACTTAAAAAAATTATTTCTTTATACATTTATCAAAGTTACACACACACACACACACACATGCACACACACAAGATATCAAATCTAATAGAAGTGGATGATGAAAAACAATAGCCTTCTCTGCCATTCTTCTTTCCCCAGTTCCAATAGAAAGAAGGGATTTTTTTCACAGTAAAATGTATTTTTATACTGATGATATAAATAATATACGTCTTCTATAATTTTAATAGTGCATACACATATAAATACAACATATAAATTTATTTATAAATAAATAGCACAACCAAATATAAATATAAAGAAAGTAAAGGTTGCTTAAAAGCCTGGTGATGGGTATTAAGGAGGGCACGTATTGCAAGGAGCACTGGGTGTTAAATGCAAACAATGAATCATGGAACACTACATCAAAAACTAATGAAGTACTGTATGTTGGCTAACATAACATAATGATACTAAAAAAATCTCAGCCTCCTAAAATAATCACACTGAAGGGACTGTCTTGATATATATATCCCGATCCTCTTCTTTGCCCTACATCAGCTTTATATCACTTTCTTAACCATATGATAAACCTTGTGAATGGCCTAGTGGGCAGCCTATGTAGTTTCTATATTTATATAACCACATATATGTTTTGTTGGCCATTGTTTTACACAAAAAAATGGGATTATGTAATATGCACATTCTTGCATCTGGTTTTTCTCAATATTATGCTGTGGAATCACTGCAAGTCATCTGATATTACTCTAATTCATTCTTTTACTATATAATATTCCAGTATGTGGCCATATTTCAATATATTTAAACATTCCTTTATTAAAGAACATTTACTTTCAGTTCATTACAAACAGTTCTGCAATACATGTCATTGTACCTATGCTCTTTTATATTATTACTTTTATTTCTATGGAATAGATTACCAGAGTAAAGCTGCAAGATCTAAGTGTATGTGTATTTTTAATTTTCATAGCTGTTGCGTGGTTGCCTAGTGAGTTAGGTATGGTACTTCTAGTGTGTCTTCCTGTCCTGCAGAGACCAGAAGACTAAAACCTATGCTTCTCAGAATCTATTACAGCCAGAATGTGACTTAGGTTGGCCAAATTTATGCAAGACTTGAAATACAGAAGTGAGGTGGAGACCTCATTTCTGCTGATATGAAATTTTTAGGCGGAATGTAAGGGCATGGAAATTTTTGTTTGTGGGTTTGTTTTCCTGAAGTAACATTAACAAAAGTCCTTATGTCCAGAAATAAACCAAATGTCCAACAATAGAATGGAAATTAAGTTGTAGAATAGTCAGATAGTGGAGTACTGTGCCCCAGGGCAATGAATTAGCTAAAACTACTAAAACTACCAGAATATCTCAAAAACGTACTCTGGAGGTCAAGAAGAGTCATAAAAGAATATATAGAACGTAGCCGACATTTGTGGTGCCCCTCACTCCATCTCATTAGCTCACCTGATTTTAGATAGCTGTGATGGACACTGGCAGTGACCAGTGTGCCAACTCAAGGTCACAGTGAGGGGCCTGTGTTTTCTGCCTTGGGCTTTCTCAGAACTGTGGGAAACCACTTAGCCTGAACATGCAAAGAAGTTAAGCCCCTGAGAGCAACTCTTAACCAAATGGAGATGAAGTTGGTGACTAATACTGTCTCCTTTCCTTTGGTCTGGTGGGCCACTTCTGAAATGTGTTTTATACATTTTCACAGATGGTACACAACAGGCCTATGCTTTAGTTGCCCACAACAATAACTTTCACAGTCATGTTTTCTCTTTTCTCTAGTCTCTACTCCCATTCCCACACTTCTGCTTCCTGGGCTCACATCCAAAATATACTACCTACATCCAACTTCTTGGGCATTGCTTTCAAGGAAACTCAACTATGACATATAGTATGGTCCCATTTGTATGCAATTCAAAACAGGCAAGATTAAATATTATATAGGGAGGTATGCGTCTATGACAAACTATGAAGTAAAGCAGGAGAATGGTTTAATATAAGAATTATGTATCATGCTCACCCCTGGAAGAGGGGAAGGAGCTATATTCTGAATAGAACACACAGTGGCTTCAAAGGTGCTAGTCATGTTTGATTCCTTAAGCAATGTGTTTGGTAAATGACATTTGTTCCATTATCTCTTTAAATTATTGGTTCTTGATATAATGTTCAATGATTCATCAGTTCAGTATATCTTGAATTTAAATAAATAAAAAATAAATGAAAAAAAATTATTGGTTATTGACTAAAAAGTCTCAGGGCCCCTTTATACTCTTAAAAATTATTGCAGATTCCAAAGGATTTCTGTTTATGTGAGCTAATCTCCAGCAATTTAAAAAATATTTATGTTAATTTATTTGAAAATTATAATAATAAGCTCATTACCTGATAACATAAATAATTTATTTTAATGAAAATAACTTATTTTCCAAAACAAAACCAAACAAAGCAAAACAAAATAGAATGAAAAGAGTGGCATTGTTTTTCATTTTTCCAAATTTCTTTAATATCAAGCTTACTAGAAGACAGCTAGATTCTCATATCTGCTCTGTCATTCTAGTCATCCTATAAAATTATGAAAATTTTTGAAGACTGTAAAGAAAACCAAGCCTCACACAACTATGCAGTTGGGAAATGGAGCAGTATTTTAATACCTTTTCTCTTTTTAATCTAACTATGGATATTCTTTTTTTTTTTTTAAAGATTTTATTTTATTTATTTTGACAGAGATAGAGACAGCCAGCGAGAGAAGGAACACAAGCAGGGGGAGTGGGAGAGGAAGAAGCAGGCTCACAGCAGAGGAGCCTGATGTGGGGCTCGATTCCAGCACTCCGGGATCACGCCCTGAGCCGAAAGCAGACGCTTAACCGCTGTGCCACCCAGGCGCCCCCTAACTATGGATATTCTTTGATACTACGCCCAAAATTGGTAAGCAGTAGTTTCTTAAAGGTTAGTTGCAGTGTGGTATCTAAAACTGTATCGGTGAATTTTTAGTACTCGATTACAGTAAAATCCACTGGTCTTCTTGCACTTTGAATGGATCTTTTACCCATGCATGATTTTATAACATCCATTTGGTCATTCAGAAAATAATGTTTCACTGAGTGATGCAGAACTTCTAAATTTTGGCACGTTTAATTCTGCAACATCAAAAAAATCATATTCATCAATATCACTATTGATCTCAACAGAAAAGTCTTTAAATTTTGGAAACTGTTAAGTGTATAATGTTGAATACAAGTTTTCCAAAATTCTAGTTATTGAAAGCTCAAATTCTGCAATTGGCAACGAATACTATCAGTTGTTTTCCTTGAAGTGGCAGGCTCACTTCATTCATTCTTGAGAAACTGTCTGCCAGATTACCAACCCTAAGTAATTATAGATTGTCTATCAGTTGTTCTTTGAAGTACAAATCATACTCTGAACAGAGGCTAGTTCAGCTCACAACGCAAACAATCACACAGTGCTTTACCTCAAAACAATCATCATACTTCTGTGGGCAGCAGAAGTGCTTTGTGCATATGTCTCATTTCATTATGTGTACTTGAGTCAAGATTTAATAAAATCAATCATTTTTACAGCTTCATCAAAGACATTCTTAAGTGAAGCTGGCATTCTTTCATCTGCAGGTGCGTACTGGTGAAGAATACGGTGCCTACCAGTACATTTGGTGGCACTGCCTTGGTTCAGGCTCCAGCATTTTTACCCACCATTGTTTTGCATCAGGCATGCAAATGTCAGCACAGTAAAAAGGCAAATAATGTCTCAGTACAGTTATAAAAATAGTTTTGACCTCCTGAAAGGGTATCAGGGAACTGTAGACCAAACTTTGAGAACTTTAAGTTGTGTGTACATTATATACAACTTTTAAATGTGTATTTCCCAATAATAAAAAAGACAAGTCAAGTTCCTATGCTGCTAGTAGTCATTTTATAAAGTCATTTCATTCCCTTTACTAACTGTATAAGAAGTAGATTTCTTGTTCAAGGGGACTTCCTCTTCTCTTCTTTTGACACATACTGCCAAACACTATCACTCTGTCCCCCAAGTCATTCAAACAGTTGCCCTTTTTTAAAAGTAATAAACAATATTTTTAGAGCAATTTTTGATTCACAGTAAAATCGAGCAGATAGTACAGGTAGTTCCCATATATTCCATGTCCTCACACACAATATCTCCTGCTCTTGACATTCTGTACCACAGTGGTATATATGTTACAATTGATGAATTTACACTGACACATCATTATCACCCAAAGTTCATAGTCTACATTAAGATTCAATCTCCATGTTGTATATTCTGTGGGTTTTGTAAAAAGTATAATTACATGTATGCATCATTGTAGTATCACACAGAATAGTTTTACTGCCCTAAAAGTCCTCTGTGCTCTGCCTGTTCATCCCTCCCTTCCTCCAACCCCTGGCAATCACTGATCCTTTTACTGTTTCTGTAACTTTTTCTTTTCCAGAATGTCATATAGTAAGAATCTATATGTAGCCTTTTCAGATTGTCTCTTTCACTTAGTTATATGCATTTAATTTTCCTCCATGTCTTTTCATGGCTTGATAACTCATTCTTTTTAACCTTGAATTCCATTATCTGGATATATTACAGTTTATCAATCCATTCACCAGCTGAAGGGCATCTTGGTTATTTCTAAGTCATATAGTCATATGGGTCTATTTCTGAGCTCCATTCTGTTCCATTGATCTATTTGTTTATTTTTATTTTTATTTTTTTTGCCAGTACAACACTGTCTTGATCACTGGGGTTTTACAGTACGTCTTGAAGTAGAATAGTGTCAGTCCTCCAACTCTGTTCTTGTCCTTCATTAATGAATGACTATTCTGTGTCTTTTGCCTCTCCATGTAAATTTTAGAATTAGTTTCTCAATATTCACAAGATAACTTGCTGTTTTTTTAGTTGGGATTGCATATTGCATTGAACGTATAGATGAAATTGACAAGAACTGATATCTCAACAATATTGAGTTTTCTTATCCATGAGCATGGAATATCTCTGCAATTATTTTGTTCTTCTTTGACATCAGAGTTGTAGTTTTCTTCATAGAGATTTCATATAAATTTTGTTAGATACCATTTGGCTTTTATACTCCTAAAAATTTATAAATTTTATCCCAGGCAGTTTGAGGGCACATTTTTGCCTTGGAGCATTTTGACAATGCTTAAAAGCCAAGTTATTAAACTCTAAGTTTTAGATTACCAAATGAAGTTTTTAACAGGTATCTTCATGACATGTTTACCAAGAAAGTGTCAAAAAAAAAGTCTGGATAATTATCTTATAAAATGGGATGAGGAATGATATGTTGGTCAGGGATATCTACTGAGGACATAACTATTTTAACTTAACCACTTTAAACATTGATAACTACATGACCCATGATAAAAGAACTGAACCAAGATGTTCTGTTTGGCTTACTATTGCTATGAAAATGCAAGTTGGCATCTGCAATTTAGTCTGACAACAAAATCCAATGTAACTCAAGTATTCCAGTTGATAAACCCCAAAACATATAAATATGATTCTTGGATTCCCTAAATAGGAGGGTTTCATTTCATTTTGTGCCATAAACCATAAGCTGCAGTAATTTCTACTTTTGCTTCTTTTTTCTCTGGTATTGTGTGACTCTTAAATAATTGTGCCACTATTTATGCTCTTCCAGCTCATGCATTTCATATCTCCCATTTGTTTCTAGAGTGAATATTTCATGTGGAGTTCTAGTATCATTTTTAGTGATTCATAATCACATTCTACAGCCAACATTTTCTGTGCTTGGTTTCAGCTCCAGCATAGTATTTTTGGAGAGCTGTTCAACTAGTTTTGGCTTTTCATGAGGCCAGAAAATAATCCAACGACCCACAGACAAAAGCAGTAATAAATTGGTGGGTAGATGTTATGATTTAACCATGTGTTTTGTTCTCACTGAGAAAATCTCTTGGGTAATTTTGGAAAACAAATTAAAAAGTAATGAATTTGTAAGTGATTAAGGATTGCATTTGTATATGCAGCTATTCTTTTTACCATGATATTTCCAATATATTTAGGCATTTTAGCCCCAATATTTTAAATGTGAAATCTCATAGTATTATATACAACAAGAATGTATTTCTATGATCAATTAATTTATGACAAAGGAGCTAAGAATATGTAATGGGGAAAGAACAATGTTTTCAATGCATGGTGTTGGGAAAACTGGACAACCACATGCAAAAGAACTAAACTGGACCACTATCTTACACCATACACAAAACCAACTCAAAACGGATTAAAGACTTGAATGTAAGACCCGAAATCATAAGATTCCTAGTAGAAAACAAGTGGTAAGCAAAGACAACAAAAGCAAAAATAGACAAGTAGAACTACATCAAACTAAAAATCTTCTGCACAACTAAGGAAACTGTCAACAAAATGAAAAGGCAACCTACTGAATGGGAGAAAATATTTGTAAATTATATTTCTCATAAGGGGTTAATTTCCAAAATATATCAGGAACACATATAACTTAATAGCAAAAAAGTCAAACAGATGAAAAAATGGGCAGAGAATCTGAATAGATATTTTTCTAAAGAAGACATATAGATGGCCAATAGGTACATGAAAAAATGCTCAACATCCCTGATCATCAGGAAAATGCAAATCAAAACCAGAATGAGATATCACCTCACACCTGTCAGAATGGCTATTACCAAACAGACAAGAAAGAACAAGTGTTAGTGAGGCTGTGGAGAAAAAAGAACAATTGTACGCTGTTGATGCAAATGTAAATTGGTACTGCCGCTATGGAAAATAGAATGGAGGTTCCTCAAAAAATGAAAATAGAACTACTATATGATCCAGCAATTCCACTTCTGGGTATTTATCCAAAGAAAGTGGAAACACTAATGTGAAAAGATGTATGTACCTCCATGTCTATTACAGCGTCACTTAAAATTGCCAAGATATGGAAACAACCTAAGTGCCCCTTGTTATGGATAAAAAAAAAAAAAGAAGAAGAAGAAGAAGGAATATATATACAATGGAATATTATTCAGCCATAAAAAGAATGAAATCTTGCCATTTGTGACAACATGGATGGACCTTAAGGGCATTATGATAAGTGAAATAAGTCAGACAGAGAAAGACAAATGCCAGATGATCTCACTTACATGTGGAATCTAAAAAAAATTAAATAAGTGAAGAGAAAAAAGTTAATAGATACATAGATTGTTGATTGTCAAAGGCAGAGGTTGGGGGTGGGCAAAATGGGTGAATGGAGTCAAAAGGAGCAAACTTCCAGTTATTAAATAAATCAGTCCCTGGGGGTGAAATGTACAGCGTGGTAACTGTAGTTAATAATACTGTATTACATATTTGAAAGTTTCTAAGAGAGTAAATCTTTAAAATTCTTATCACAAAAACTTTATAGCTATGTATGGTGATGGATGCTAACTAGAATTATTGTGGTGATTATTTTGCAATATATACAAATATTGAATCACTATGTTGTACATCTGAAACTAATATAATGTATGTCAATTATACCTCAACAACAACAAAAAACAATAAAAGGATGTATTCCTATAAATTTCTTTTTATAACTGTAATATTTTTTAAATAAATGTGGTCAGATTTTAACCCAGGGTATTCATTGTAGATAATTGTGCCTGGCTGGCTTTTAATATTTAGTTTTAGAGTTGCAGAACTGTGGTTTAATGTACCTACTTACTTTATTATTGTTTTGCTTGTGGGTTATGCCCATTTTTGTTGCACCCCCCCTTTTTTTTTTTTATAGTGATCCCTCACTGTTTTAAAAAGACACATCTGGAAATCTTTTAAAAAGTTCCAGTTAATGGACATTGAGTATTCGTGACTTGTTTTCTATGAATTCTTCAGTGATGTTGTGGTTTAATACTGGCTAACAGTTCTCAGAATATTCTGATTCTGCAGGAATTCAGCAAAGCGATCCAGGCTACATCTCTCTGCTATTTTGACACCTGTCAAAGAATGCACAAGTCAGTGAAACCAGCAATTTTTTTTCAAAGAGATAGTTCCCTCCTCAAACTTGTTTTGCTGAATTTGAATGCTTAAGAAATAATTACTTCACCTTTTAAATTTTATGACAACTAGATCCTAGAGATGACCAGGTTTTTGTGCCTCTCATACCTCTTAATGAAAATCCAAGAGTTTTACAACACTGAAAGGTAGCAAAGTATACTGGGAAGGACCTCAGTTTTAAATGAGAAGTCTCGACTTCAAATTCCATTTCTGCAACATAGTAGCTGTTTGACCGTGAACAAATTATTTAGCTTAAGCTTTGATTTCTGTAAGGTGGGGTCTCTTTGGTTTACATGGCTATTGTGAAGATCAGATATTAGTTACCATATGGTGGCATTAGTGCTGACACTAATTTTGGCATATGAATCACAGTGAAAGGCCATCTAATCCTAATAGCATCTTGATCTTTTTCCCGATGAGGTTTACAAATTCCCATGAGCAAGTATTATATTGTATGTCTCCTGGTGTTCCACAGTGCCCAAATCAGGGTTAGCATATGTAAGATGGTCAGTAAATATTTCCTGAATTTTACTGAGGCAATCCCATGAAGAGGAAGCACCCAAGGAGGGACGAAGCATTGTGAGTTCTGGGTTCTTGCTCTTGTTACGTCACAAATTGTGAATGTGTTCATTTGTCCTTCAAGGCCTTTATTTTCCTGTTTGTAAAACAATGTTGAGTCAGCTGGCTAGAGGACCACTAAGAATATATTTTATACTGAACTTACATGAAGCCTGATGAGCTTTGTCTGAAAATCTCCAACTAGGTCACCTCCTGTTGCAGAAGTAGAAACAACTTGTTTCAAAGGAAATAATGTGTCTATGAACCTTCTAGCCCTCTACTTGTTGAAGAGAATATGAGTATCTGGATGTGACAGTTCTTTATTCTTATTTATCAAATCCTGAAACTTGGTTTTCTTGCCAAATTAAAGATAATTACCAGTTCCTCTTTTTTCCACTTCAGCTATAGCCTTGCAGAGGGCAGGAAGGAGGTTGCCTCTAACCCTGTGCGAATTCTCATACAAGCTCTCAAGAGAGTAATTGAATACAAATCAGATCCTTTTTTCTGTTAAACTCAGAATTTTACTTGATCTTCCGTATTTCAAGGTTGCAATTAGGCCGTCTCCTTATAAGTGTGAATCAAATCCATTTGAGCTCTGTCTTGGGAAAATGGCAAATGCTCAGTACCAAAGCGTCTCTTTTCTACGACCATGTGTATTAAAATTCTGGCAAGTGCCTATTTCTCTCAGTCTGATCAGTTTCTCAGGTGTTCATCCTTTTCTATGATTTCTTATTTAAAAAGCTATTCAAATGTCCCTTTCCACCAGATTCTGGTGTCCCTGACGTGATACACCAGCTGGGGTAACAGATGCAGTGTAAGGGGTTTCCACTAGAAGTAGACTCTTACCCATCTCTAATTTCTCTACCTCCCTGTCCAAACTTCTGACACTGGACATGTGCTGGAGTCACTATCTTCATCAGGGAAATTTTCCAAGATGTTCAGATACAAAGCTTGAAGATTAGTTATTGCCAGTCATAGTTGGGTAAGGATTGACATCTCATGCTCAGCATCCACCCATTCATTCATTCATTCATTCATTCATTCAACAAGTGTTTATTGAATGGTTACAATGTCTTAGGCCCTGTGTAAAACACTTTTTTCCTCTGTTTAATTTCTTGTATTTATTTCACAGTACCTTAAGCTCCTCTCTTCCTTTCCCCAACTTCCTACTAATACAATATTGTACTGGGGGGATTCTGCAATTATTCTTTTTGACTCTAGGGTAGATATGAAGCAGGGTGTCATATTTCCAAGTTTGATAAGACAATGACAGTTAATGTTAGGAATGAACAAAAGGGCTGAACCTTGGCCGTAGACCCCCTGGAAGGGGAGTGGACAGGAATGAATTGGCCAAGCTGCCTTGGACAACGTAGAAGCTCACAGTTGTCTATAGAGAATGCCCAAGGGTCACGGTGATTTCTGTTCTTAAACCAGATAAACCAAGACTTGCCACTCTCTGGCTCTGAAGTTCTCAATCATAAACAACTTCATGTCTACCCTTCACGGCAGAGAGAAAGGAAAGTGCCCTTACATGTCTCTGAAGGTTTTTATTTTGGTAAGAATACGTAACATGAGAACTGCCCTCTTAACAGATTTTTAAGTGTGCAGTATAATATAGTTATCTGTAGGCACAATATTGTTCAGAAGATCTCTAGAACTTACTAGTTTTGCATAACTGAAATTTTATGCCCATTGATCCGCCTGTTCTCCTCATCTTAGATCTTGACCTTTCATCCTGTCTGCCAAATCATCATTTTGCCATAATTTTGACTACTCTCATGTTGGCCCTGATGATCACTGGAGTCCCAGGAGTTTCAAACCCTGCTTTAAGAAAAATTTGGACATAATAGAAAAATTGACAGACTTTCATGGTAGAGTTTACTGCCTTCAGAGTGCCAGCAAATGCTGAGGATGCACGCAAGAGCTCACAACCATTTCTTACGATCAAAGGCAGGATGCCCTCCTACAGACCAACAACCTAAGGTAAACAACAGAAATCACTGGCAAGCTTTCCCTAAACACCAACCAGTAAACACAATAAGAGTATAGCTTCTCATTCTGTCAAGAGGAGTTTAGTGCTATAGAGCACCTGCCACAAGCCTTTGTCCACAGGTGGCAAAGCTCCTGCCATCCTGAGCAACACATGGCAGAGGGGAGGCAGCCACTGACCTCCTTGGTAACCAGTTATGACAGCCTGACAGCGGACCGGCTGGACACTCCAGACTGTCACCAAATATGTCACAGGGTGCTTCCCAGACTCAAGCATTTAATTTACTTTACATAAAATAAAAAGTTAGACTCTGGTTCTTTCTTTCCTTTTATCTATCTATCATCTATCTATTTAGAAATAAAAGATTTGCTTACTTATTTATTTATTTGTTTATTTGAGAGAGAGAGAGAGTGCACACGTGCTCTGGGGGAGGGGCAGGAGGAGAGGGAAAAAGAAAGGGAGAGAATCTCAGGCAGACTCCCTGCTGAGTGTGGGAGCCCAAACTGAATCCAGGCTCAGTCTCACAAATCTGAGATCATGACCTTAGCTGAAATTAAGAGTTGGAAGCCTAACCGACTAAGGCACACGGGTACCTCTCTTTTTCTTTCCTTTTAAAGCAAAACTCCTTTGCTTTAAAAGAGGAAATCTAATAAGGAATCCCAATATATAAAATAGAGCAAAGTAGAAGTCCTTTGAGTGAAATTGAAGGTGGGTGATAGAGATGGACTGGAGCATATCTGCTTAGGTTTCTCTCATTATCCAACCCATTTAAAGGCCTTCAACTAGTGCCCTGGAATTCAGTTTGACAAAGAGAACTTTGGGCTAGAAAATCTCCAGTGTACCTCCATTTCAGTCAAGCTCCATGAAGGCGAGGCTCTGCCTTGGTCATTCCTGAATCCTGAGAGCCTAGTATGGTTCTGTCACATAGTAAGTACACACAAACACACGCACACACATTTGATGAATAGATAAATACAAGATTTTTTTACATGTCATGAGATATATCTATTTATTTCATATTATACCTCCATGTGACCAGTAGAGTTGGTTTTCAGCATTAACCTCTCCTGACTATCCACCCTATACCTTCCCCCAGCTTTTCTCTGCACACATATAAAAGCTCAGCTTTAGCTTCGTTGGGATTGCATCTAAAACACCAAATGTAAATGTCTCCCAAATGGGGAGACAGCTTGTTTATACAGGAATAATTGCTTCAGCACAGTGTCCTCCTTCACAGCAAAATTTGAAGAAAATGCTGAGTAGTCAGATTCCTTGCCTTTGCATTAAGAAAGAATTTAAAACCTATTTCAGTCTTTTCTTTGGCCTCATGTAAAAGTAAAGCTTTTCTCCCCAAGCTAAGGGCAAAGCAAAGAAATCTAACCCTGACTTACACTTTCCCTGAACCCCCAAAATGAGTCTAGGTCATTTTGAAATGGATTTTTCCCTTGTTTTCTTAAATTGGGGCCAGTCAGAGATGAATGGATGTTCCTGTGCCAGTATGAAACTGCTGTAAAGGGTGTTAGCAAAGCATCTCTTCGTTGTTCCCTCTCCTGCCCTCCCCTGAAGATGGCAGTGCTAAGTGTGGATCCTGCCAACTTAGAGAAGGCCGGAGGCTTCTCCTGGATCCTGGGGCAATCCATCAGGTGGCAGATTCACCAAGGAGCCTGCCAGCTGGCTTGACTTCATTACTGTTTGTCATTATGTCTACTTCTTCTAAAATTTCTCTTTATTTAATCACCTAATACTATTTTTATTGGCCTGTCAGAATGTGGGGGAGAGTGGAAGGGAATTCATTTCATGTGTTGTGGAACATTATTATGGTAAAATATTAGGACAAGTCTATACCTTCCTCCTTTGAAAAATAAGATACAAAACCAATTAAAGTTAAGTGATTACTGAAATGCATCTAATTAGTTATTAACTTACACACATCAAGCTATGATGGCAGCTTTCACAGCAAAAATCCTGTTGGTGTTGATACAGAAGATAATTGATATCACAGAGGCCTCCGCTCCTCAGGCAATTGCTTCAGAAAGCACCTTCACAGCTCAGAGCCTTTTCTCCCTTTGGGTTGGGGTACATTTTAGTCAATCTGACAAGATCTGTCACATATTATCAGACAATTGATCACCAACTGCTTGCAAGTCTTAATCCATTGTTTGATCACACATCAAGAAAAATCGCTTTTTATGTCTTACATCTTGGCCATGAGAAAGGGGAAGAAAGCAGAGACTTAGGCTTCCGGCTCCAGCTCATTACTTTTTTGCAAATGATAGATGGGTTCACTAGGCAATTTAACTTTAAAATGATCTTTTCCCCTTTCTCAAATAAGCAAATAGAAGGAGCTTTGCGGCACAAGCTGAGTGGAAAGGGAGTCTGCCTGCTGTTCCTTTTGTGTCTCTTTAATAGGCACCCATGTGTGGATGGAGGCATGTATGCTTAGTAAATATGTATTTACTTAGTATTACTGCATCTACTTCTAAATAATAGGATTTAAAGTGGACACACACAGAGAGACTGACTTTCACTCTCCAGGACATAGCTATAATCATTTTACACATTTCTTCTAGAGCACTTATGTTATATATAAAGTAATTTGAAATGACTTCTAGTTTACAAAAAAGAAAAATGAGGATTATATAATGACACAGTAAAAACCAACTCTAAAACAAATCACTTCCCCCTACCATGAATCCAGTTATGTTTTGGTCAAAATCCTGACTTTATGTATCTAGCAGTGTATCTGATAGCTTTCTCAGAATGGGGCAAAACGTAATAATGCAGGAATTAGCCTTGTTTTGAGTACTTGATTAATACTTCATATCAAAAAGAGAAAGTATCTGTAATTATCAATAAAAGAATAGCTAAAACCTCAAAGTTTTTGAGGGATTCCTTGCACATTGTCAACATAAACACAAATAGCCTGGTGATCTAGAAATCGTATTTCCAAAGTTCGCAGCATTCAGACATTACAGTTGAGTTCTTTGAGGCCAGAAAGGAAAACTCCCAACTCCCAATTCCCAACTCCCAACTCTCCATCGCTTGTTTTCCCACCTCTCCTGCACTAAAAACCTCCCGGGGAATCCTTCACTATTGTACATCCTCTGTAATTTAAAGACACAAAGAATTGAGTCAGTCTGCGTGCTTAAGTAAAATGAAAGGCACTGAGAAGTATGTCATTAGTGCTTTTTCTGTGTCACGGCAACTTGAGATTGACAGTGTTTCCAAATACTAGCCACTAAATTCTACAGTCAAGCAGTGTGTGGCTGACCTGCAAGCTTTTGTCAATAAATGGAAAACACCGTAAGGCCAGGGACTGGACCCCAAACCTTAGCACAGTTTGTGTCAGGCACAAAGAGAGTGCTCCAAAAAATATTTGTTCTGATGAGAGGCAGATAAAAGCTCTAGCTTAGTTAAAACTATTGTACCAAAGTCAATTTCCTAGTTTTGATCATGTACTTATGTAAGATGTTATCATTGCAGGAAAGTGGAGGAAGGATCCATGGGACCTCTGTTCTCCTTTTGCAACCTGTAGGTGAGTCTAAAATTATTTCAAAATACAATTCTAAAAAATATTTATTGAAAAGGGAATGCATCTCTAATTCCTTAAGCCTGATGAATGTGCTACGCATTTGAAGCACTGATATCTCAGGGCTACAGTCTGGTACCTTTTTTTCTGGTTCTGCCTCTGGTCCTCTAGATAGGCTCCTTGTATCTGATCTTTCCCAAAGTTTGGCTATTAGCCCTCCATAAGGAATTTTGCCTCAGACTTCCTCTGCCCAAGACTTTCTTCTTTTGGCCTAGATTTCCTCTTTGCACCACCACTGCATCTTTCTCATTGGCCTACTCCGCACCCAGTTTCCCTTTTGCCCAGCTAGTGTGTGTGTGTATGTGTGTGTGTTGGGGAGGGGTGATGTACAGAGTGGAAATGATGAGGGGGGAGTTTGAGATTTAGTCTCTGGTAACCTGCATCTCTGAAATAGATTTCTGTGTATAAAGAACAATTTCCTGCTGGGGAGAAACTCTACCTAGTTTATCAGATCCATCAAATTGAACTCTTCAGCTTCATATATTTTGTGAAAATACTATCAGAGGTTGCTCCGTATCTGTTCTCACAGCTGGGTGGCAAGAGCATGATCCCTGCCACCATAAATGACAGAGAGAATGGACTTACTGAGACCACATCCTGAGGCCAAAGAGCATGGTCTCTGCATTTATCTCAAACCGGATTTGCCTTTGGGAAATCAGCTGGGACCCTTGATGACTTCCCTACCACTCTGTTCATATAAGCAACAGTCTAAGGCAATGGCATTCAAAACAGACACTGGGGCATATTAGTTTGAATCCAGCTCTGTTTACTAGCAGTGTGACTAGACAAGTTACTTAATCTGTCTGTATCTTAGTTTTGCCAACTGTAAAATGGGAATGATAATTATTCCTAGTTTATAGGGATCTTGTGAGAATAATAAGAGTTAGTATTTTAAGAAGCACACGGCTTACCCATAGTCGGCACTCAGTGAATGTAACTGCTATTTTCTAATGATTTTCTACCACTTTTCTCTGTTTTGCCCTCTACTACCTCCTTATAAAGGTTCAGTATGGTGACTTATGCTTAGAAATAAGAATTTTCAAAAATATTTTTTTGCTTTGAGCATTTCCCTAAATTTCTGGAAATTATAGAAGATAATCAGTGGAGTCTCAGAAAAGAGGTTAGAAATGAGTCAGTATCAAAGAAGAAATATAATAGTCACTCAAAGTTCTGAATCTACTGATTGAATCCCTGTTGGGATGCAGGCTGTAGTGGAAATGCTGGTGGGCTTTGTGGAAACATGACCACGTACCTGAAACTCCTTGGGCTGGCTTTCTGCTTGTATCTTACAATGCTCTGAGCTAGGAGAGGCCAGGGTGGATTTGGATTGGACTAGAAGTCAGACTGCTGAGAAAGGTAGGCTTAGAGGCATGGTTGAATATTGTCTTGTCTTGTCTTTTCATAGCATTTTATATTTATATTTTATAAATATTTCATATTTATATTTTCACAGAAAATATAAACTGAACATTGATACCTGGCTGACTGTAGCTCCCAAGTGTTAAATATGATGTTTAGAGGCATAAAACACTCTGATGTAGCTACAGCTGTGGAATGGAATTGTGTTTTCAGAAGCTCTTCAGTTTTCCCAGTCTTCATTGGGGTGGGCTCTACCTACTGACACTTGAACTAATGGCATCCCAATCCCAGGCAAATGGCATCCAATCTATTCGTCCCCTTCTGATCAGCAACAAAGTAATGAAAACTTGTTGCCTGAGTCCTTTCTCATTAGCTCTGGAGACGCAGATTAAAAATCATTCTTTGGTTGTATTTATTAAGTTTATATGATCCGCTTTCCAAGAAGCATTTAGAACAAACAATGAATTATAGCTAAAACCAATGTGAGTGAGCAATAGACTCAAATTAGAAGAGATAAAATTAAATTTTCATGTATCATAAATGAAATATCCATTAGGGACTTCTCAATGACCTTCAGGTTCAGCAAATTCTGTATTAAAGCTTCCAACCTGAAAGATATGAGTGCTGGGCCAGATAACGTGCATTTCAGGTACTGTGGAGGAAAAGGCCCAGCCAGCTACAGTAAACAAATGTAACTAGTTTTGGAGAAATGCTATTGACAGTAAAATTCTAATTTTACTCCAGCTCCCAGAACAGATGTACCTCCGAGTCCATAGACTGCAATACTTAACTGCAGCTACTCAGCTGTGACCTTCAGCCCCAGGCTCACTGCAATAAAATTTTCATGCAACCATATGGAAGAATATTTTAATAGAGATTTACTGTCAGTAACTGTCCCAAAGGAGCAAATAAGGAAGCTGTAACATATTGCGTACAGTAAATCAAGGGGACTTCAATGGAAAAACGAAACCTCCCGGAGGCAAGCATCTTTAAAATTACAGGCAACACTTTGTACAAATATGTGTACAAAGGACTAGATATGCACTCAGTTAAGTAGCTCAAAATGGTTTCGATTTGCAGATATATTTATTTAGAATTTATTTATTGGATTCTATAAGTGGCAAGCACTTACCTGTCAGGGCTGAATGCCTATGTATCCCCCTTCCCTGGGGCAAAACGGAAGTGAGGGAGGGGTGACTTTAACTGAAAATCTCACCCAACCAGGGACTGTGGCAGGCAGCATAAATTGCACCCTCTCTATAGCCGGGTTTACTTCAATTTAGGGTGAGGTATTAAGCACGTGGACAAAATATTCCCTTAGCCAGTATATAAACAGTACTGGATGAGTTATTTTAATGGGTAAAAATTCAGCTTAAACAATAAATGGGGACACATGTTGATTAAAACTCCCAGTGGGTCAGAATGCATTCAGAGTCCCTACATGAGTCCTTGATTATGTTTTACCCAACACTTTTGAGTGTAAAAATGTCTCCTTTTTGTGAAGCTATAAAATGGCAATTTTTGTCTAAATGGGTCTTGGGCTGGTTGGAATCCGTAAATCAGATCTCATGCTCTTCTCCTGACCCTGTGTTTATTTGGAAACATGAGTCCACGGCACAGGGCCACAGGTGAGCTAAGAAGGGATGGAGCCTGAGCACGTCACCTACACGGCTCCACGCTTCAGTTCACTTAGTTACCATCACTACACCATTTCCTTGCTCGGCTTCAGCCCTTACTGTTAAGAGCATTTCAGTCTCAGATATTTGTTTCCTGAGGGCAAACAAGCAGCCATCTCCCCCTCTACTCAACTGATGGAAACTCTAATGCGAGGGGCAGTAATTCAGAGATAAATAGACCGAACACTGCCCGTGACAGTTCATATTTTATGGCGAAGAGAAGGCCTAAAACCTAAAAAACTCATGTGTAGGAGGCATAGCACAAATGCCTCATCCATGGTACGTAATGAAGGAAGATGTCCTGGCATCAAACCGAAAATCAAAATACCCAAGTGACCGTGAATAGGAGAATCGGGTGATAAATCTTTGTGTTTTGCTAAATGCCTGTGGGTTGTCACATTTGACAAAGAGTGATAACAATAGAATAATGTCATATCTGATAAATGTGTCTTAGGCATTCCATTCTTCTGCTGAAGTGGTTCCAGTTACTATAAAACACAGGTAACATGCATGCATGTACAGATTCAAAACAGGTTAGGTTACACACTGAAAGTGAATTATCTTGACTAATCAGAACCTGGCTGGAAATTGTAATGCAATAGGAAAAAAGCTTGAGACGTTAGTTCATGCTATCAGATTAATGTA
This sequence comes from Ursus maritimus, assembly GCF_017311325.1. Lineage (NCBI taxonomy): Eukaryota > Metazoa > Chordata > Mammalia > Carnivora > Ursidae > Ursus > Ursus maritimus. Next base: position 52,762,291 of record NW_024426774.1, read on the forward strand.
TAAATCATGTTACATGGCTAACGAAGAGTTCATTACCCACCGATTTTCCCAGTGTTTCAATTACTGTACTTTTTTGACAGTGGATATTGTATTCTCTGGACCCTTTAATGATACTCTATTTCACATTGAAATTGAAGTTGGAACTGGAAATGCTCCTCAAAACATGTGAATTTGGGGACACAAATATATGCATGATATGTGTAGCTTGTTCCTTTGAGAGAAAGGCTGATTTGGATGAGTCTCCAGAGTCTTTGCATTATTTGGCTGTGACCACGTTAAGAATTACTCTTTTTGTCTTTATAAGGGATAGAATGGGCATGTAAAGACAATTTTTGTCTGTGTTTAATTTCGTGAATTTACCAAGAAGGGTGAGTCATGTCTTACGTTTTTGATCCCATCTCTAAAACAAGTGATGTCAGAATGCTTACTCATTAAAGGCATTTTCCCTCCACCTCCTGGAAGGCTCAATGACCTCGGCTAGCTCTGTACCCAAAGTTTTTGGTAATCTTGGGCAGTACAGTCCCTCTCGTCTTCAACCCACTCTCTATTCTGGCAAGTTAGTTTTCTCTTGACCTCCACAGATTCTATATTTAATTTGTCACACCCTCAGGTCACATGACTCCAGGATAAAGTTATTTTCTTTTCTTTTTACCTCGCCAAAATTTAGCTTTTGTTTAAGACTGTTCAGAGCTCCACATACCCAAACAATCTTATCAAACCGTTCTAGGCCCATCACAAAATGCTAAAGGCCAAGTCACTTTCTACTGAGTAGCTAATACATTCTAAGAATATTAATAATTGTTTAATAAATACCCATTGATAATTGATTTGTTGATCTATTGACCTTCTTTTATTTCTTTTCACAACTTTGCCATGTACTTCAGACTTGGACTTCCCCTAGAGAACACAAAAGAATGTATTCTGAATAAATTTTTATTCTTATTCCTCCCACTGGGAACATGCTAGAAAGTAATCATTACTTAATGTAATTTTCCACCTATAGACATCGTTTTACAAGCTACAAATAATGTGAATAAAATGTAACTGTATACCCAACCAACAAACAAAATCTCCCAAATTAAAAGCAATATACAGCTGGAATGAATAAAATAATTTGTTAATTAGAAAAGTATTCATGATAGATGGTAAGATCCTCACAGCTGGAACTTATCAAACAAAGACTAACTCAAGAATCTGGGGGAGAGGACTTCCATAAAGAATGGGAGATTAGTTTCAATAAATCTGGGGTCTCTTCCAAATCTGAGATTCTATGTAATTGTCTGAATTTAACCAATTAAGAAAATGATTTTAGTAGTCCTATGAGGTAAGTTTTTTATATTCCAAATATTTTTAAATTATAGCCAGAGTTAGATTAATTTGAAAAAAATCTGAAAATAACAGGTCATTAATTGATTGACTGACTTACTAAAGTCAAAAGGATGGTTTTTCAAAGTGGTATGGACATGTGGACCTAGCCACAAAGCACTTTGAAATCAACCTTATTCTTAGAACATGTATCTACAGGTTAATTAGCCTGTACATGTCAATAGGATGGCTACTGTGCACATTTTAATCAACAAATATTTGTGTGCCCATTGGTCTTGTCAGTTTTCCTGTGATGTGTTAACCTTGGGTACATAAAAAGAAGTAGTGAGGGGGCGCCTGGGTGGCTCAGTCATTAAGCGTCTGCCTTCGGCTCAGGGCGTGATCCCGGCGTTCTGGAATGGAGCCCCACATCAGGCTCCTCCGCTGGGAGCCTGCTTCTTCCTCTCCCACTCCCCCTGCTTGTGTTCCCTCTCTCGCTGGCTGTCTCTATCTCTGTCAAATGAATAAATAAAATCTAAAAAAAGAAAAAAAAAAAAAAGAAGTAGTGAAATGTATTGCCCTCTTGGGAGGCCAGAGAGCTGTACCAGCACTGTGGTCCCTACCAAGGTCAGGAAACCTGTCTTTGCATGGTCATACTTTTAGACATACAGGACTGATATTTCACAAGTAGGCACCAGTGCAGACATACCAAACTACAAGCCTTTGGCATTTGCTCTTTTCATTTGTTACCTGGATTTTATTGGTTGTGAAATATCTTAAGTGACACCCTGTTATCCAGAATTTTTGGATATTGGATGCTTGGGTTAAGTAAACCAAACATCTAATGGCTATCATTTCTATTTTATTTTATTTTATTTTATTTTATTTTATTTTATTTTATTTTATTTTATTTTATTTTATTTAAAGGTTTTATTTATTTATTAGAGAGAGAGAGAACACAAGCAGGGGGAGCAGCAGGCAGAGGAAGAGGGAGAAGCAGACTCCGCATGGAGTGGGGAGCCCAATGCAGGACTCAATCCGAGGACCCTGGGATCATGACCTGAGCTGAAGGCAGATGCCTAACCGACTGAGCCACCCAGGCACCCCTCTTTTTTGTTTTAATGTAATCTTTTGATATGTGTCCAGAAAAACCATGAAATTTTGTCTTTTCATTATTTGGATTTCTGTGTTGTCAGGGTATGAAGATTTTGAGATCAGGGTTGAAAATGTATTTATCTGAAAACTATACAGTTGTGTACACATACAGTATACATATGTAAGACTTGGTAAAACTTTATTAATTTGTAACAACTTAGGAAAGTTTTAGTTATAGGATCCTTAAAAATTAATGCAGCACAACTTCTTTCAAGAAAACAGAATAAGATACTTTCTGCTTTATCAGTGTCTTTGAAGAAAAGTATATTTGTTGCTTACAAGCACAAAGGTGCTTTGAAAGTGTTTGAAAGGAGTTTATTCAGTAAGGCTAATGCTGTGTATGAAATTATTTTTACTCTTCTAATTGGGAAAGCAGACTTTTTCCCTTGGAAGAATAGGAAACTTCTATCTTACCTGAGAAGACACACAATTTTTGAATTAGCAATGTATTTGAATCAAAACTTTGTTACATGTTAAGAAACATCTGGAGTAAATGTGGTTTACAGTTATAAACCCAGATATATATTGTGGTTAAATTGAACGTATTTTGGTAAAAACTAGTCTAAGTCCTCCAGACTAATTAACATGCATCTACTTAGTTCATTAGTTAGTCTAAAGTTTCCTGACTCACAATTCAACGATGAGTTTTTCATGAACTTGTTGGATATTTTCATCCTATCTTCTTTTACCCAGGATCATTCATAAGTGTCCCAAGACCCAGCAGAGGGCAAAGAACTGCATGGTAAGCAAAAGACAGAGGCTCTGAGTCCACATCTGGATTTCTGTTTGGACACTTAAGAAGTAGTGACATCAAGAGCAGCAGCCTAGCCTACTGCACTCATGGTGAGGTAAGGTGATCCCAACCATAACTATAAAATTACCTTGGCCTCTCCTGAAGTAGGATATTGGATCGATCCAATGTAATGGTGTTGTTATTAATATTCTTATCCTTGATGTAATTATAATTATTTGATATAATTATATGAACTAAAATCACTCATGCACAACTCCCTTGTGTGGGGGAAGCAGCCAGTAAAATGTTTATCTGTAGTATGTTTTTAGTTTCTCTCCTTACTCTCTTGGAGTTAGCTGCCTGAGTCTTGTTCAGTGTGACAGAAGATCATTCCAGAGTCTGGGAGGAAGCAATGAGATAAACTGCCTAGGTTGTGATGAGGTATGAAGCATCCTGTCACATTTCAGGGTGAAATTCATCCTCACCAAGATTTCCCCCACACTCCCCACCTTCACTATTTCGCAGCTTATATTCCCAGAACACGAGTATCAAGATTTCATTTGCCTTGGAGCCCTTCCAGAAATTAACAGCGTTAAGAAGAACCATTCTATTAAGTCAGGATGGTGTCCAATAAAAGCAATGAATGATTGGAAAATGGACCATTTTAATGCTGTTCAGTAAAACCATCATGAATGTTCTTAATTATGCAATTCCATCCTTCCTGTGTAGTTGGCTCATTTGATCTTTTCCTTTTTTTTTTTTTTTTTTGCCTCTTATGGTATAGAATAATCTGAATTAGGGGTCCGAGTCTTCTAATGTTGTTATATTTGACTAATATTTGAAGATGATGAGGTAAAATATGTAAGAGTGTTATATGATTTGAACTCCCCTAGACAACCGACAAAGGAGCATAAAAGCTCATAGGACTGACAAAAACAGAAAAATAATTGTACCCTTCAGAGGCATCTAAACTCTGTTTGCAAATATAGAGCACTCCATTTTTAAAAACTTTATTCCTTTGGTTTTGAATAGTTGATATTATCACATGATTCAAAATTCAAGAGGTACAAAAGGGCAGATAGTGACAAATCTTCCTCCTGGGCATCCAAAGCAACAATGTTATCAGGTGTGCATGATGCTCTCAGAGATATCTAATGCATATTCAAACAAATGTGTGTAAACTTTCATTTGTGTTTCTCTTATTTGTATGCACAGTAGCCTTATCTACTAGGATTTTATATTTCAGCATTCAGTCCAGGTACTAGGGATATAGTAGCAAGCAAAGCCAAGCCCTTTTGGGAAGCTTTCACTTTCATAGTGGGAAGCAGACAAAAAGCACTGGACAAGATAGTTTTAGATCATAAGTGTTTGACACTAACCTACAGGGAAGGGGGTGCTGGTTAATTGAGGTCATAAAGGCCCACCAAAAGGTAAGAATTAAAAAGATAGAAATCACTTTTTAACTTCCGCATTAATCTGGCTAAACATCTGGTTAAACCCAACAGTTTACTATGTAGCCCCACAAAACACATATTTGGAGACATGGGATTTGACACACAATTCACCAACATGCTGACCCTTCAGTGTAATGCGGTGACCCCAAATTTCAAATGAATACATGCTCATCACTGCCTGACGATGCTTAAAACCACTATGCTATACTCATCTTGCATGACAAAAGCTACAGATAGGAGAAGCCCTAAGAAATTCACTCCCAGATAAAATATTTCATGGAATGTCTACCAAGAGGCTGGGACCGTAACATTGACAGCTGCTTATCTGTACTCACTGTTCTGATCATATTTTAGTCATTCTACAAAACCAGCAATTAGATAGGGAAGTTAGACTCTTCTTTTATTGTGGTCAGTGTGCCAAGAAAATTGAAATGGTAGGAGAGGGCAGATTGCTAAAATAAGAATTCTGAAAGACAGTTGGCATGACAGTGAGACCAGTAGAAATTCATAGACCAATCGTATAAACTGAATATCTGGTTAAAAAAAGTAAAAAAAATAGGGGCGCCTGGGTGGCTCAGTCGTTAAGCGTCTGCCTTCGGCTCAGGGCGTGATCCCAGAGTCCTGGGATCGAGCCCCACATCAGGCTCCTCCACTGGGAGCCTGCTTCTTCCTCTCCCACTCCCCCTGCTTGTGCTCCCTCTCTCACTGGCTTTCTCTCTCTCTGTCAAATAAATAAATAAAATCTTTAAAAAAAAAAAAAGTAAAAAAAATAAAATAAAATCTGTGCACATTTAGACGTTTTCAAAAATCCTAACTTTTGCCCTGAAATATCTTGGATACTAACTATAACTGGTTACTGGGTTAACTTTTTCAGTTTCCTTCCAGATGTGCAATATAATGTAGAAGTATCCCAAGATAGCTCCTTGTAATTTTCCTACAGGTGTGCAAAAACATCTATTTCCATTTCTCTAAAATAATTGAGGAGTTCTCTGGTTAGTTTAGATATGTTGGTTACTTCTAAGAGTGACAAAATACATACCAATTGAGGTTTGGATTTCTGCCAAATGCTGAAACTCCTGAAAGTGATTCATTATTTGATGGCACAGAAATTACTTTAGATCTCTATTGAAATTCTGTCCTCATTATGGGCATCAATTATCATCATACTGTAAAATAGATGTAAAAGGGGAAGGAGATTGGGTAAATTTTGAGGCAGCCCCTCCCTCTTCTTCCCCCACCTCATGACATGCACAGGGGGTTGCCTTTTTTTAATGGATCCTCACAGAAACTTATATATTTATATTTCTCATAGGAATGGAGGAAAAAATCTCTTCCCTCCCACCCAGGTCTTAGTCCGTTCAGGCTGCTCTCAAAATACCACAAACTGAGTAGCTAATAAACCATAGAAATCTCTCACAATTCAGGAGGCTTGGAAGTCCAAGATCAGGGTGCCGACAGATTCAGTGTCTAGTGAGGGCCCACTTTCTGGTTCACAGATGGCTCCTTGCTGTGCCTTCCTGTGGTTGGAAGAGGCCAAGGACCTCTCTGGTATGGTAGGTGGTGTGGCCTTTGGGAGGTGCTTAAATCAGGAGCACGAAATGATCCTGCTATTAGACTTTTCTCAGTTGGCTCCACTTCAGTGGGCCCTTTCAGGTAAAAGCAAGGGTAGACTTTTATTTCATATTACTTTCATATCTACTATTAGATCCTACCCTCCCACATCTAAAGGGAGAGGGGCAGTTCAAACAGTAGTATAGATGGAGAAATGCAGGCATCAGTGCATTAAATGTTTTGTCCAAGGCTGCCCAGAGTCGGAGGAATGAAAGCCACCCTGCAGTTCCTGACATTAACTTAGAGTTCATTCCACAGGATCAGATGGTCTTCTGGGAGCTGGGCCAGGAAAGCGAGCCTCTGGAGAATTTAAATTCCCCGAAGGTGTGATGCAATGCCTGTAGATTCCGTCTAATGGCACAATTCCAGTTCTCTGTAAAAGAGGCAAGGAGCAGGGGAAGTTTTTGAGTGTTAGTCACTTCCCTCTTTGCAGGACTACTGCTTCTCAAGAGAAGGGCATCTTCTGTCTTTGGGTCCTCTTCCTCTGTCGGGGCCTAGGATTGTATCCAGTCCCTGGAAGTGGCACTGGAGCTGACTTTGTATTTGTGGTTCTCCGTGGAGTGCTTTGGGTTATTGGCGTCCGTGGACACATCCTCTTTCCCCAGTGCAGCAACAGCAGTTTCTTCTCCCCGCCCCCACTCAGTGGAGCTGGCCCACAACCAATTCCAAAATTAACATTTGTTTGCCAAACATGCACAGCTGTAATCAGCCTGCTGGTGGTTTGCTGCATAGCCTGCCACCTGCTAGCTCCCTTTCCAGAGAAAAAGAGGGAAGAGAGAAGCTAACTAAGGACAGAGTTCAGGCGAAGATTTAGGATCTCTCTCCATCTCTTTGCTGCCCTCTGCCAAACTCTCTGGTTCACTCCCAAAGAGTACTGCAAATTTGCTTATGGTTCGGATAGCAGTGGGGCAGAGATACTGCTTTATGTTTTCCAAATGGCAGAAAGCAACATAGTGGTTTCTTCTCAAAATTAAGGGTTGTTTTGTTGTTGTTGTTGTTGTTGTTGTTGTTTTGTTTTGTTTTTTGGCTAGGGGGAGGGAGTTGTTTACAGAAGACTGAGTCAAGCCATTCCTGTTATGACAGTTATCTAGGCGAGGGAGGAACAGACCCACTCTCATTCAGAATGATAAATGTTAGATGAGAAATGAACCATCCCACAGTTTTGCTGCCTGGAGGTGGAAGAAGGGGAAAACTGCCCTTGGTTGAAGTTTGACAGAACACAAAAATCCAAAGAAACTTCTGGAAAGTTTTCTTAAAACATTACCACTATTTTTTCACTTGCCTGCGGTCATTTCCTGTTATCTTATAATCCATCGTTTTCTAAGAGAAATTTCATAAAAGAAAGTCTTTTTTAATAGCCTGACTAAAGCTAGTGTGATGAAAACAATAAAAATTCTTGTTTGAAAGAGATTCTTTCTCTCTGTCTAGGACAACCAGGGGAATAAGATAACATAATGTGCAGCAGCCCAGTGCTTATGATTGCCAAGGCTAAGTGAAATTCGAAGGTCCAGAGTTTCAAAAGTATCACACCCAGTTTTAAACCCAAAAGCCTTGCTTCTATGAGATCCTTCTGGAATAGAATCTTTATCTAGTTGTAGCGGTCATTTCTTGCCATCCACCAAGTGTTTGCATTTTCTTGAAGCTTACAGCATCCATTCCACTTTTTCTTCCTGTCTTCAAGTGCTGCTTTTTTTCTTCACTCTTCTCTTCAGGTTCTAGATTGTTCATGTTTTGTTTTGTTCGATAGGTAATTATTTTTGGTGGGGGAAAATGGAAAAAGCCAAGAGGAAGATGGAGAGATAAAAATTGGGGCAGAAAGATGGATTTTTAAAAATAATCTCTAATATCTTATGACATGAAGGAAGAATAAAGACTATTCTGAAAATCCTAAAATTTTGATATTTTGAACCACCTCTTCCAAACTGACAGTAGAATCACAGTCTTTTTCAGCTCTGTGGACATGGAAAGGAGAATGTATTAGTAGGAATGTGAGAATCCTGTACAACAACCCGGCTAGTCTTACTGTTTCGTTGATGCCTTCATGTTTTGAAGAATCTCTTCATAAATTGACAGCCACTTCTAGCTAAATGTTTAAAAGGAGAGGAGAAATCTCTCGTCTCTTTGAGTCAGCTGGATATACTGTAGCAGACTAGTTAGGTGAAGTTGCCTTCCAGACTGTATGACATGCTAATGTGACTTTCTCTACAACATAGTTCAGAACTCTTCTAGAGCTCTGTTTCTTAATCCCTCGTTTAGTCTTGCAGGTGCTCTGTTGACTTTAACGTACCTTTCCAGGCTTATTTTTGACTAACACTCCCAGGCATCGCCCATTCACAAGGGATGACTTGTCATTTCCAAGATACATCCTGGGTTCTCTTGCCCAAATATCTCTGCCCACCATTTCTCCTTTGTCTAGGAATGCTATAAAAATTCTGTTCCACTGAAATGTTATCTTTTTTTTTAGTTGAGATGTAATTGACTTATAACACTGTATTAATTTTAGGTGTACAACATGATTTGATATATGTACATATTGCAAATCTTTAACTTGTGAAAACAACCTGCAGTCATTTCAGATGGACATAATCCCTTGTCTTCAGTGCCACAAGTCTTTCATGGCACTTAACGCTATCCTAACATGTTGGGCTTTAGCTAGTGTAAATGATTGTCTTCTGCTAAGCAGGTGGCTCCCTGAGAGAAAGTGCCACAGTAGCCTTACTCATCTATGTATTTTCCACTCTTCCTACCATAGGGCATGCTGCATACACTCCATAGATATTTGTTAAATTAAATTGAAAGTGGTAAAAATATTGTTAATGATCACATAGGGATATTCAAAGAGTGTAACACACCCATCCCCCCATCCCCTCCCCTAATTAAAAAAAAAGAACATTATACAGAAATATACTGCAAGGAGAAGGGGAAGATTAAAAACAAGGGCATTGAAGGACTCAAGAGACACAAAAGGTAACTCTCCCGAGAGAGAAAAAAATAAAAGAGAAATCAAAAAGAAAGAAAATTATAAGCTTTTCAAAACATAAAGTAAGCTTATCTCTAGCCTGCCAATAGGCTTGGGAATGATTTTTTAAGGGGGATTCGTGGGCTGGATTATCTTGGTGAGAAGGACCCACATCATCCTCCATGATAACTGAATATTCCATAGAACCGGAGGAAGACTCAAGCTCCCAGGATACTAGCTGGTGTTGGTGGGGTAGCCAGTCATAGAAAGGATCCAAGAGACCACCTTCAGCAGATTTCTCATGGGAGGGAACTGCAAAGCATGAACTGAAGCATAAAGCAGCACAACTCAGGCTTTTCAAGTATCTTAGGTAAATGGTTTTACAGATTGAGGTAGGCTAGGAATTTTTCAAAGTTGGCTATACACACTATGTATAGATAGTATTATATCTAATATTAAATTTATATTATTACTTAATACTAATAATTATGGTAATATCATATATAACATATAAATATTTATGGAGTCACAGAGGCGCTGATAGAAACAGTGAAAAACATGAACACCATTTCTTACCCTTTCCTTCATGGAACTCTGCTGGTTGTATTTGTCCTACAGTATTTTCTTTTAATCAAACTTATTATAAATTTATGGTAAGGGAACTGTATTTCAGATATTCCAAGGAGTGCCAGGAAAGAAAATATGCCACCAACCAACATTCTATAAAATTAATCACCTGAGAAAATTAATGAAATTGTGCTTGAATGTAGGTGTTACATGTGAAAAAAATATGAATTCTGCCCCTTTTGTTGAAAATTCGGTGTATATTTTTACATCTTTCTAAGAACAGTTAAGAGTGGGAGTGAGTGGGTTCTACCACCAAAGTTAAGTGGCTTCAAAAGTCTCCAACTAAAAAAGAAAATTCTCCAACTGCAGGGTTTGTGGTAGGGCACCAGTGCTTTATTTAGTCCCAGGTATTCTCTGTTTGGGGCCTGAGGGAGAAAGACAAGCCATGGCTGTCTGTTTTCCACACTGTGATTTATTCCTTCATCTGACTGAGGCCCAGCTCAGTACCTGGCTTATAGTAGATGCTCAATAAATATTGGCTGCATTCATGAATAAGTGGCAGCCATTTAATTAAGAAAACAGAAATGTGAAATTTGTAAATGTCCACAGTTGTTGGGTTGGTTATAGGCTAGCTAGCCTCAGGAGAGAAAGACATAGGTCTTTAGCAATTAAATACTATGGGAAAGAGAAATTTCTGCTCCTAGCATTTATAATTTAAAGGCTGTTGCTCAAAGGGAGTCGAGGATAGGATATCACAGGAGCATTAGTTATTAAATGATCAAAAATCAGAGGAGATCCCTGCTTTCAGAAAGGTTTTGTTTTGTTTTTCATTTATTTGTTTTTTTGAGGGAGAGAGAGGGAGAAGAAAGAGAGAGAACCTTAAGCAGGCTCCATGCCCAGTGGGAAGCCCCTACGTGGGGCTCAGTCTCATGACCCTGAGATCCTGACCTGAGCCGAAATCAAGAGTGGGACGTTTAACTGACTGAGCCACCCACATGCCCCCAGAGGGCTTTTAAGGAGAGTGTACTGGAATGCATGAGAGGTTTCTACTCAGGAATAGAATTCATGCTGCTGGGGAGGGCTCAAGTCTTACTTGCTAGAGTCATGGGTCTTTTGGGAAAATCTCCCATTCCCTAGATCACCTGAGACTTTCCAAGACCTCTGACATTTCCATCTTCAGTCACTCTCACTTCTGCCCAACCAATGACATAAGAGAGAAGGACAAAATTTGGAAAATATTATCTGGATATTTCAAACCACAACCTCACCTATCTGAATAATTCTGGCAGAACTATGTTTTTGCATTCATGATCCAGCCAAATGCCATTTCTTATGTGGCTGCAGATACTGACTCTTTTCAGGTTTGCAGAAGCCTAGGGAGTGGAGGAGGGGAAAGCTTTATATAAAAGTAGGGAAATGCTTTTGAGCAGAGAGTTCAGGATTACAGGAGTTTCTTTTCAATGGAAACACCAGAATTCAAGGTGTATAACTTACACAGCTTCATTTTTTAGCATTATAGTTGCTTAGTGAGGATGCTGGTCTTCTTAGAACGTGCTCTCTGCTTTCAGTTAGGTGATGCATTTTGTAGACAAGTAAGCTGAAGAGAAAATACCAGTTTCTTTGCACTTAGCAAGTATTTGCTGGGTGGGTCTTTGCGCTTCGCAAGCCTTCCCACATCAGACCCTCCAAGCTTTACTCCCTTTCATTCCATCTGCCACCAAGGTTGAATTAGTTCAACATATACTTTTTAGTTTCTAAAGTGTTTAGCTAGCGTTATAGCCATGAGACACAAAGATGCGTAAAACAACTCCTGCCCACTGGTAATTTCCAGTCTAATGGGGAAGACAGGTGTATTTCCAGAAGATTGCAGAATACCAAGTACTACGAAGAAGGTATGAACCTAGGGTGCTTTCTCTAATATGCAGCTACAAATATTTGCCTAGAGGTAGGTATTATTACATGCTTTCTTGTGCCTCTTTCTTTTCTCCCTGATTGTTTTCAGACTCCTCGAAGGCAGTGTCCATGTGTTTGTTACTTCCCCACTTCCCTCCTAGATGATCTGAATGACTGTGGATCCATAGTTGACAATACGGTCACTTTCTTCCTGGCTTTTTATATACTTTTGCAGTTTAGACTCTGAAGTCACCAGGAGAAAGAAAAGGGTACCCCAAACTCAGATTGTTAGGAAATTCATTATCTAACGTTATAGTTGTACCTTCTCTGAAAGACCAGACTAATGTTTCAAGCTTCGGGGAGCCTTAATTTAAAGGTACTATTGACTATTCATTACCACGAGGTTGCTCGAGTGGCGAAGAGCATGTGTGGTGTTTAATGTGATCTTAAACATTACTATCTACGGTAAATCAGGAAGGGGGCACAAGCGCTAGAGTTGCTGTTTAATGATGTATGAAAAAGCTGCCTGGTAAAGTGCACCATTAAGAAAGGCTGAAACCAGCGCCGAACAACGACCTGATGATATATTGAGACCTCGTGGCTAAGGCCAGGTCTCCTAACTTGGAAAGTGATGAGCATCAAGTACACTTGCAGAATAAAGAAACTAAAGGAAATCCATGGAGGCAGAGGAGTGGAGGGAATGCTGGGTTGGAAAAGGAATGAGACAAGGCTTGCATCGGCATGGGCTCATGTAGTCTCTTCCTGCCCGGGCTGGTCATGGCTTATTTTTAAATCCCCTTTCTTGTGGATCCATGAACAAACCCACAAACTTAGAAAATAAACAAAAATGCTAGTCAACAAAAGTAATCTGTACTAGTTAGAATGGCATATGGTAAGCCAGTCTTAGATCCTTCAAAGAAACACCCAGAGCAAAATTACTATTACTATTAGTTTTCTGCTTTTACAAACATAAGCTAGTAATTGCAATGATACCTTTGGTTTAAAATGCTTAGTGCAATATGAGACAGCAAACTTATTTGTATAGTTCTAATAGGAGGCTTATAAATAAGTTTTAAGTTTAGCAATGATGGTGGATTTTATGTCCTCCCAGGAAGATTTTATTGGTTTAAAAAAAAAAAACCCAACTCTTTAAGAATTATAGAGTCTGCACCTGCTTGTTTAGAAGAAAGAATGTTTCAAGGTCTATTCTTCAAAACTTCTATCTAGTTGATCACACTGTCTGGTGAGTTATAGTCTTATGGACTGCCAATAATGAGTATTTCCTGATATGGATGGAGTGTAAGTCCATGACAGAGTATTCTCCAGATCTTAGAGGGACATCTTAGACTCTTCCTGTTGCCTTGGGTAGACACAGCTAGTCAGTTAAATTGAACTCAGTGAGGAGCATGCTTCCCAATCCTGAAATACTTGAAACAGGATTGGTGAGATTAGACGTAACTACACCGCAGAACTAATATTTAGAAAGATATGGTGAGAAAGTAAATGCTTCCTTTTTTTTTTTCTTTTTCCAAATGAATTATACTGATGAGAAATATACTAGCTTGGAGGGAGGGAGTTGTTCAGGGAAGTTGTTGAAATTGGCACTGGCTCTGGAAGAGCCAAATTTTGAAGGAAGAGAAGGAAACAGAAGGTCACACTAAGTGAATATAAGTCTGAGCAGGTGGACAAAGGGAGGAGTGCTCCATATGGGCTCAGGAAACAGGAACCCTATGTGAATCTGGAGCAGACAATATGTGCATGTTGAAGGATTGTTTATAATAGAGAGAGGCATAGGTTAGCGTGAGGTCGCGATCATCTGATACATCAGGCTAAGGATTTAACATTTTACCCAAAGTCCAAGCTATTACTTACCGCTAAGGTGTTTCAAGATTCCATTGCTTAATAACAGTGGAATGTTTAATTTTTTTACGCCAAAGGTTGAATATTGACCCGTATTTTGAATATTTCTCCTCAAGGCAGATGGAACATTTAAATCTTTGCACTTTTATTCGACAGAGATAGAGACAGCCAGTGAGACAGGGAACACAAGCAGGGGGAGTGGGAGAGGAAGAAGCAGGCTCCTAGTGGAGGAGCCTGATGTGGGGCTCGATCCCATAACGCTGGGATCACGCCCTGAGCCGAAGGCAGACGCTTAACTGCTGTGCCACCCAGGCGCCCCTAAATCTTTGCACTTTTTGTCGCTGTGTATAAGTGCATTTTTATTTATTTATTATTTGATTAGGTTGACTTTTTAAATTTTTTATGTATTTATTTTTATTTAAATTCAATTAATTAACACATAATTATGTGAAAAGAAAATTGGGGGGGGGGTCTTGGGGAGAAATCCCAAGAAGAGAGGAGTATAATACTATGGACTTTATTTTCTATATTTATCTTATACCACTACTGAATATCCATTAATAAGTGGGTCACATAAAAGAAAACACTGATTGTAAAGTATTCTATGGAAGAACAGTTGTTCTGGCAGAGCTGAAAAGACTCCAAAGTATAGTGTCCACTGAGTATGATACTCAAAAGCACAAACAAATCCTTATTTTGTTCTACACTTTAGTCATCTCCATGAGAATGTTTACTTCAAAGGAAGGACTGTTTTATTTTACTGTTAATATCTAAATTGAATCAAATTTTTGGAGCTTTGTCTATTAGAAAGTACCCCATGGACATCAAAGAATATATAGCATTAGGTAATCAAAGAGCTTGTGTTATTTCACCCTGAAAATTAAATGGAAGCTTGTATCCTTGACTCATGCAGAGGGAATCAAGACATCCACAGTTGAGGAGCACACTTGAAGGAAGTGCTTATATCCCATAAAGCTGGCAGATGTTACACAAATTCAGCCTGTGCAGGTCCTGTGTTGTATTTGCCACCCATGTTAGCCATCTTTTATGTTCACAGATCTTAAGTATCTGACGCTTGCTCCCTGTGCAATAGTTATTTCAGGATTAAGACTATTTATATATTTCCCCGGGATGTCGATGGAAGCCAAAAACAGTGACTAGTTTGTACACTTGAAAATCCAAAACTGTCAACCTGAAATCAGTATTTTTCCTATTCCACTTTTCTTGCCAAGCTCCCTTCTCTCCTTTCCTCTCCTTCACCTCCCTCCCCTTCACTTTTTTTCATTCCATTGTTTTCTCCATTTATCCCTACCCCATCTGATTATGGACTCCACCTCAGAGAAGAGAATGAGCCCCATTTTTTTTTTCAACGTCGAGGGCCAATTACACACACTGTGGTGTAAGCACCACTGAAAGGGAAAATTGCAAGTCGCTCTCTACCTCTGGGAACCTTCATATCGGGCAATTTTCACATTCCAAAGTTTGTCTTTTAATGTTTTCTTGCCTCCTGATTCCATCTAAATCCATGGAAATCATAAGTCCACATAGTACTTGGACTTGAAGAATGAGTTTTTGACCTTTACTTTCTTCCATAGAATCCTTAGCCTCTTAAGTGCCTAAACTACATTTGGATGCAGCTAACACGACCATAAACCCCTCAAGTTTCACTGAGCCCTTTTTCAGTGTTTCTTGCTTCTTCTGCCAATCTTTGGGAGGATGTGTTTTATAGCCTCCAGGTCAGCATGCATATTCAGTGTATTCTGGTTTCCAAATTGGCACAAAACTCAAGGAGAGCAAGAAAGCATTCAACAGCTACTTACAAAATCTCTACTAGCCACGTTTCTCCTTAACCCAGTGGCTGAAAGTGTTGATAAGGGTGGACTGTGGTCCACCCATGGGTCGCCAGACATGAAACCTTGACACTTAGAACCCTTTGCCTGTTGTAGCCACATCTTTTCTTGTGGTCTTATTGTAGACTGCACTGACACTTCACCGCAGGGGGAGTTTTGAGAGGGTACTTTTCAGTGTTCTACAGTACAGGAGACCTCAGCTGTTGTCCAGGCTCCAGGAGCCCTAGGACACAGGCACATGTCCTTTGGGGATAGTTCTGGCTCTTTTCTTCCCATATTCTGCCTACTCTCCTTTCCAGGGATCCCTTTCATAATTGAAATTAAATGTATGGGAGTGTTTTTAACATATTTCAGAAAGTGGTTTGTATGCTTTGTTACGTGTTTGTTTACATAGAAAAGACAGGTTTTAATCTTCTTGTTTTGACTCAGTGCCTTATCAAGAAGACCTTGGGATTTTCTTATTTGTATCTTATTTTTCTTAAAAAAAAAAAAAAGCACTTGCAAGCCCTGTGTTGTGTGCTTTATTTGAATCAACTAATTTATTTACTCCTCTTAATGACTATATGGATGTGGTGTTCTTTTTTCCCCCATTATGAATGAGAAAACAAAAACTCAGAAAGTTTAACAAAGTTTTCAAAGTCACGTGACTCTCACACTGGGTGCATCAGAATTACAGTCCTGCAGTTCTGATACAAAAATACGTGAATGAAGACTAAATCATGCCCTTTTTACTGTACCATGCAGTCTTCCTAGTGAAAAATTTGCTTTTATACTTACTTCCTAATCTCTGGATTGGATGCTTTTTCCTTTCCCTTTAGGAAGGAAGGAAGGAAGGAAGGAAGGAAGGAAGGAAGGAAGGAAGGAAAGAAAAGGGAGGGAGGGAGGAAGGAGAAAGGGAGGGAGGGAGGGGTAAGGAGGGAGGAAGGAAAGAAGGAAGGAAAGAAAGAGAGAAGAAGGAGGAGGAGGGGAAGAAGAAGAAGGAGGAGGAGAAGGAGGAGGAGGAAAGGAAGGAAAGAAAGAAAGGAAGGGAGGAAAGGAGAGAGAGAAAGAAGAAGAAGAAGGAAGAGGAGGAGGGGAAGAAGAAGAAGGAAAGGAAGGAAGGAAGGGAGAAAGAAAGAAAGAAAGAAAGAAAGAAAGAAAGAAAGAAAGAAAGAAAGAAAGAAAGAAAGAAAGGTTTGCCAGCTTCTGATCCAGCATCCCCTGTCTATGAGCTCTCTCCGCTGTCCCCTGCTCTGCCTCTTCCTGCTTTTCTGAATCCGCCAATGAGTATTATCTCATTCGGTGTTCAAAAGAACCATGTGATAGGTGCTCCTCTTATCTCTTCCTCACAGATGAGGAAATCTGGGGTTAGCAAGATAGGTAATTCACCCACAGTCTCATGGTTTCCAAGCAGTAAGGCTGGATGGGAAGGAGTGTCCAGCAGTGAGAGGGGATGTCTTGGGACATGAGGCTCTCAGTGTTAAAACCAGGACAATCCCAGGCACACTGGGACAGTCAGTGGGCACCCTAGAATAGAAACTAGTCCCGCCAGACCTCCAAATTTTTTTTGGCACTGGCCCAGAAGATTTCCCTTCTAACTTGAAGTCAATGTTAAATTCAATTTATGCAAAATAAGGAGGGGCGTTTCTAACCAGTTCCAAGTCTCTCCCTGCCATGGACAGGGCCTCACATTATCTCTATCCATGCTCCATACACCCTCTCAATAAAAATTTTAAGCAATCTCTCAATAACTGTAAATTTATTTATAAGTTACATACATAAGTTATATATAACATAGATACAAAAAATTAGCATTTTCAAAGATGAGATTAACTATGAATAGTCAAAGCTTTGTTTTTTTTTTAATGATTTTTTATTATATTATGTTAGTCACCATACAATACATCCCCGGTTTCCGATGTAAAGTTCGATGATTCATTAGTTGCGTATAACACCCAGTGCACCATGCAATACGTGCCCTCCTTACTACCCATCAGCGGTCTATCCCATTCCCCCACCCCCCTCCCCTCTGAAGCCCTCAGTTTGTTTCTCATAGTCCATAGTCTCTCATGTTTCATTCCCCCTTCTGATTACCCCCCCTTTCTTTTTCCCTTTCCTCCCCTACTGATCATCCTAGTTCTTATGTTCCATAGATGAGAGAAATCATATGATAATTGTCTCTCTCTGCTTGACCTATTTCACTTAGCATTATCTCCTCCAGTGCCGTCCATGTTGCAGCAAATGTTGAGAATTCGTTCTTTCTGATAGCTGAGTAATATTCCATTGTATATATGGACCACAACTTCTTAATCCAGTCATCTGTTGAAGAGCATCTCGGTTCCTTCCACGATTTAGCTATTGTGGACAATGCTGCTATGAACATTGGGGTGCATATGGCCCTTCTCTTCGCTACATCTGTATCTTTGGGGTAAACACCCAGTAGTGCAATGGCTGGGTCATAGAGTAGCTCAATTTTTAACTTTTTAAGGGACCTCCACACTGTTTTCCAGAGTGGCTGTACCAACTTGCATTCCCACCAACAATGTAGGAGGGATCCCCTTTCCCCACATCCTCTCCAGCAATTGTTGTTTCTTGCCTTGTCTATTTTTGCCATTCTAACTGGCGTAAGGTGGTATCTCAGTGTGGTTTTGATTTGAATTTCCCTGATGACTAATGATTTTGAACATTTTTTCATGTTTCTGTTAGCCATTTGTATGTCATCATTGGAAAAGTGTCTGTTCATATCTTCTGCCCATTTTTTGATTTGTTTATTTGTTTCTTGTGTATTGAGTTTGAGAAGTTCTTTGTAGATCTTGGATACCAGTCTTTTATCTGTAGTGTCATTTGCAAATATATTCTCCCTGAATAGTCAAAGTTTTAATACTGTCTTCTCCCTCCCCAGTAGAAGATCATATGAACATTCTTTGGTGTGTGCAACTAGTTGGGAGACACCAGTCTAACCATTGATTTTTGATCCGAGTTTCCTAGAATTGATTATACAGTGACATTTTTCGGATTGTACAGACAATCCCTCATTTAAATATTATGCTTTTCTGAGCCGGCAGCTGTCTTTTCCAACCCCTAATTAATAATTTTTTGAAGCAACCCCATTGATCTAATTGATGGACTTTATAATAAATACATGTGATTAGATTAGATTAAATTAGGGTTTTACAATATATTTTT
>NW_024426774.1:52780852-52894930 GCF_017311325.1 Ursus maritimus
AGAAAGAAAGAAAGAAAGAAAGAAAGAAAGAAAGAAAGAAAGAAAGAAAGGTTTGCCAGCTTCTGATCCAGCATCCCCTGTCTATGAGCTCTCTCCGCTGTCCCCTGCTCTGCCTCTTCCTGCTTTTCTGAATCCGCCAATGAGTATTATCTCATTCGGTGTTCAAAAGAACCATGTGATAGGTGCTCCTCTTATCTCTTCCTCACAGATGAGGAAATCTGGGGTTAGCAAGATAGGTAATTCACCCACAGTCTCATGGTTTCCAAGCAGTAAGGCTGGATGGGAAGGAGTGTCCAGCAGTGAGAGGGGATGTCTTGGGACATGAGGCTCTCAGTGTTAAAACCAGGACAATCCCAGGCACACTGGGACAGTCAGTGGGCACCCTAGAATAGAAACTAGTCCCGCCAGACCTCCAAATTTTTTTTGGCACTGGCCCAGAAGATTTCCCTTCTAACTTGAAGTCAATGTTAAATTCAATTTATGCAAAATAAGGAGGGGCGTTTCTAACCAGTTCCAAGTCTCTCCCTGCCATGGACAGGGCCTCACATTATCTCTATCCATGCTCCATACACCCTCTCAATAAAAATTTTAAGCAATCTCTCAATAACTGTAAATTTATTTATAAGTTACATACATAAGTTATATATAACATAGATACAAAAAATTAGCATTTTCAAAGATGAGATTAACTATGAATAGTCAAAGCTTTGTTTTTTTTTTAATGATTTTTTATTATATTATGTTAGTCACCATACAATACATCCCCGGTTTCCGATGTAAAGTTCGATGATTCATTAGTTGCGTATAACACCCAGTGCACCATGCAATACGTGCCCTCCTTACTACCCATCAGCGGTCTATCCCATTCCCCCACCCCCCTCCCCTCTGAAGCCCTCAGTTTGTTTCTCATAGTCCATAGTCTCTCATGTTTCATTCCCCCTTCTGATTACCCCCCCTTTCTTTTTCCCTTTCCTCCCCTACTGATCATCCTAGTTCTTATGTTCCATAGATGAGAGAAA
This sequence comes from Ursus maritimus, assembly GCF_017311325.1. NCBI lineage: Eukaryota > Metazoa > Chordata > Mammalia > Carnivora > Ursidae > Ursus > Ursus maritimus. Next base: position 52,781,872 of record NW_024426774.1, read on the forward strand.
TCATATGATAATTGTCTCTCTCTGCTTGACCTATTTCACTTAGCATTATCTCCTCCAGTGCCGTCCATGTTGCAGCAAATGTTGAGAATTCGTTCTTTCTGATAGCTGAGTAATATTCCATTGTATATATGGACCACAACTTCTTAATCCAGTCATCTGTTGAAGAGCATCTCGGTTCCTTCCACGATTTAGCTATTGTGGACAATGCTGCTATGAACATTGGGGTGCATATGGCCCTTCTCTTCGCTACATCTGTATCTTTGGGGTAAACACCCAGTAGTGCAATGGCTGGGTCATAGAGTAGCTCAATTTTTAACTTTTTAAGGGACCTCCACACTGTTTTCCAGAGTGGCTGTACCAACTTGCATTCCCACCAACAATGTAGGAGGGATCCCCTTTCCCCACATCCTCTCCAGCAATTGTTGTTTCTTGCCTTGTCTATTTTTGCCATTCTAACTGGCGTAAGGTGGTATCTCAGTGTGGTTTTGATTTGAATTTCCCTGATGACTAATGATTTTGAACATTTTTTCATGTTTCTGTTAGCCATTTGTATGTCATCATTGGAAAAGTGTCTGTTCATATCTTCTGCCCATTTTTTGATTTGTTTATTTGTTTCTTGTGTATTGAGTTTGAGAAGTTCTTTGTAGATCTTGGATACCAGTCTTTTATCTGTAGTGTCATTTGCAAATATATTCTCCCTGAATAGTCAAAGTTTTAATACTGTCTTCTCCCTCCCCAGTAGAAGATCATATGAACATTCTTTGGTGTGTGCAACTAGTTGGGAGACACCAGTCTAACCATTGATTTTTGATCCGAGTTTCCTAGAATTGATTATACAGTGACATTTTTCGGATTGTACAGACAATCCCTCATTTAAATATTATGCTTTTCTGAGCCGGCAGCTGTCTTTTCCAACCCCTAATTAATAATTTTTTGAAGCAACCCCATTGATCTAATTGATGGACTTTATAATAAATACATGTGATTAGATTAGATTAAATTAGGGTTTTACAATATATTTTTGAAAACAGGTACTGCTGTTCCAAATCCAATTTCAAATCCACTTCTCTGTTTACTACATATATTACATTCCACCCAGCTAGCTATCACTACAAAAATATCTGATGGGCTTATTATCTCAAACTGGGTTTGCCTCTTGGCGGGTGTCGAACCCAAAGACACAATCAAGCCAAAGAGTAGGAAAAGGAAGGGTTTTACTTCCAACAAGTAAAGGAGAACTCTGGGGATATTTCCAAAAATGGTGTCTCCTTGGACAACAAAACTGGGGAAGATTTAAGCTAAGGATGCATACATATCCATGAAGGGGCTTGCACAATAGGGAATTCAGGAATTGGGATTGGGGCAAAAATCATTTTAAGGTCCAGATCAAAGTCACCAGGGCCTGTAGGAGTCAACGTCATCAGTTCTCTGCTTTAGTTGGTTTGGTATCTGAGTGCTCAAAGGGGTTTAGATCCTGCCAAGGTAACTCAAGAATGCTTCGAGAAAGTAGCGCTGGTCAGGCATAGATCACAAAATGGCTGGATGCCTAAAGTGGCTTTTCTTATGTCAGAAAAGCTATGCCTTGTCTTTCTTTTCCTGGGGACCCCTAATTATTTCTGCTTACAGGCTAACCACTGACTAATAGCCAATAATGACTTAAATGTATTATCCCTCTGAAGGTATATGAATTTTAGACAATATTTCTTGAGAGTTTTTAGGAATAACTATAGGAATCACTGCAAGGGTAGGGTCAGATCAGGAGGAGAGAATTTTTTGAGACAATATAAGACCTCACTTCCTGATGCGTCTGGAGTATCAACCTATTTATTGGTGAACTGGGCCAGGTTAAGGATACTTTGCAGGCCATCTCTTCTCAGATACAGTGAGGTGAGTTCAAATCTTTGTTTAGTACATGCAGGAGAAATGGGTCACTGTCTGAAGCCAGGAACTTAGGTTACAATCCCTATCCTGCTATTTTAAGCAGTACGTATGAGGGCGAGTCCCTTCTGGACCTCAGTCTCCACAGCAGGAAACTCTTTGACAATATCACCTTAAGCTCCTCTGTAGTTCTAAAGTCTTTATTTGACAGAGAGGCAGCGAGAGAGGGAACACAAGAGAGGGAGTGAGAGAGGGAGAAGCAGGCTTCCCGCTGAGCGGGGAGCCAGATGCGGGGCTCGATCTCAGAACGCTGAGATCATGACCTGAGCCAAAGGCAGCCAGGTAAGGACTGAGCCACCCAGGCGTCCCTAGAGTCTGTTCTTTTATTACCAAGTGTTGTTGTATGCTGTGGTGGGGGCAGGGTTGGAGCCTGAGTTCTATCTCATGTTGTATACGCCTTTGTGAGGTTTGTGCCAACTGACTCCACCTTTAAATGCAGGTTTAATCTCACAAACAATTTCCTTTTTATTCAATGAATCCCTGATGCATATGTGTCTCTACATCGGAATTTTTAGAGCCTTTCCCATGGGCAAGTCCTGCTCTGCCTGCCTAGCCCTGAATTAAATTAATAATTACCCAAATATAATGATCTGTATATTAATCCCTGAATCATAGGATTGAAAAAAAAATCCTTGAGAGACCTTGTATTTTCCTACAGGTACTCTTGCTTTCACATAAAGAGTCTCTGTATCAAGTATATGCTCTCTTCAGCTTTAGCTAAATACTCTCCTCCTCTTCCAAAGGTAACACTTAAATGTCATAACTTCATAAAGCCTACCAGGATTTACCTGATGATACCCAATGTCTCGCTATGCGTCGGGCCTCTTGAGCACAACCACCGTTTATCCCTTGGGGTATCATTATTTTTAGATATTGCTGCTCTTTCCCTAGTATCACATGCCTTTGCTTATTGGTCTAGATTTGCCCTCACTCTTGTTATCGTTCTCTCTCTCCCTCTCTCTCCCCCCTTACTTCTCACAGATAAACAGGTATCTAATGTCCCCCTAGTTTTAGAATCTGAATTCCTTCTTAGGATTATTATTAAGGACATGTTAATGTATATTTTAAATGCATCAATGTGTTGTGTTTTTCCTTATAAATTGCTAATGCATTGCCCTGAAGGCCCCTTCAGTGTTATGCCTCTAAAAAGCCACCCATTATGCCAAAATCTACCTGCCTGATCCCCTCTGAACCACTGAGCACCAGACTATGACCCATCCTTAACTCCAAACTAGGAAATCCATGCCTCTCTCCTACACACAGGTCATTTGATGTGAGGTGAGGTTGGGTGTAACTCCCACTAAGTGGGTGTTTTGAAGATGAATAATAAAAAGGATTACTGAGATATTGATGCAACTCCTAGTCACCGGTGCAAGAGGCCCTGAAGGAAGGCCAAGGCCGGCCAGCTCCCAAAAATGATAATTAACTTACGAAGTGCTGCCTTTGGGAAGACCGGCCTGCAGCCCTTCCTCTGTGTCCTCAGAGAAAGGGAAGCTTGAGGAATGTTTCTGGAGGCTGGGATGGGCATAGTCCTCCCTCTGTAGAATCTTCAACGATCAGGCAGCTGCAGTACAGATACCCTTTGTTCCATTCATTGACCCACCTCAAGAACTGGGCAGCCAGTGATGAAAGCTGTGCCTTGTTACTCGTTTAGTCAAAGCAGGTACTTACTGTTTTAAATGAACTCTACAGAAAAGCAACAGAAAGACCAGCAAATCAAGGTCCTTTTTCATTTGCTTTAAGCAATAGCATCATGTAGCATAGTGTAGAACAGCCAGAAATTGCCAGGCCCAATGGGGACCAAATTTAGAATCAGCTACCATTTATTGAGTAACTACTATGTGCCAGGACTGTGTAAGCCCTCTAAGATACAATCATTATCCAGTAAAATGGGGACTATAATTCCCCCTGAGAGTTGTTCTAAGGATGAAGTGACTTATTTCATACAATATTTGTCACCTGATTTGCTCTCATGAATGGCAGCAATTGCTTTGCCCTCGTTTCATCCTCCCAAAAAGCTAGTGCGGTAACAGGAATCTAACTCAAGATATCATTTGTCCCCTCGACTTCAAGGTCTCATGTGCAAAAATTAATAATAATGCCACTCAATTGATAACATGTTATAATTTGCCTTATGTATTCACATATATTATCTTCTTTAATATTCAAATCCTACTTTTGAAGTAAGAATTAGTCTCTCCATTTTAGAGATGAATATTTGAGATGGAGAGTCCTCATAAGACTTGTTCAAGGTCACATGATTACGATGGACCTCAAACCCATCAAGGCTCACTGGTGACTTTAAATGGAAAAGGCAGCGTTGTCAAGGTTATCATTGTAATGGCACTAAATTAGCTTCCTGCTTCTAACTCAAAATATCTTTCCCTTCACCTGACATGGCCCTGCAATCCTTCCCACTAAGGTTACACATTTGAGTTAAGGCATTGGGTTTCCAAACTGTCCTTGTAAAAGAGGCACATATTTCCCAGAGATGGGCAGCAGAATAAACCAGTGCATCTCAAACTGTGACTGTATTAGGTTCCTATGACTGTTATAACAAATAACCACAGACCCGGTAGCTTACAACATGAATTTATTTACAACATGAATTTATTATCTCAGAGTTCTGGAGGCCAGAAATTAGAAACCAGTATGACTGAACTGAAATCAAAATGTCAGCAGGGCCATATTTTCTCTGCAGTTGTAGGAAGAATCCATTCCTCCCCTCTTCCACCTTCTGGTGACTGCCAGCATTCCTGGGCTGGTGGCCCAGTCTCTGCCTCCATCTGAACATTGCCTACTCTGCTCCTCTGTCTCTGCAGGTCAGTCTCAAATCTCTCTCTGCATCCCTCTAATGTGTCAGCATTCAGGGCCCAGCAGGATAATCCAGGGAAAACTCCTCCTCTCAAGATCCTTAATCACATCTTTTGCCTGTTAAAAAACAAAATTCAACCTACTAAATTTGAAGGTCTAATTGGCTTTAAGCTATTCATGAATTGGGCAGTGTCCCATCTAGCAAAGGGATGCTCCAAAGAGTGGTACAAAATGGAAATTTTTTTTAGGCAGGATGGTGGGCAAGGAAGTTATTATCAAAAGAAAAGAAAGGACTGGAAAAAAAGAAAAGAAGAGGGAAAGGGAAAAGGAAAGAAGAGAAGAGGTAAGAAAACAAAACAAAACAAAAAAGAAAAGAAAGGGATTGTTTCAGGCCAGGACATCTTCTTTTGGTGGTGGTTGGGGGGGACAGCAGAATTTTTTATCATGCAGATGACCTCATTAGTGCTGATCAGGAAATTTCAGATTGATTTTTGTTAAAGGTCAGATTCCTGGGATCCTTTGAAACTGCAGATAAGTCTTGGTTTGCTGTTGTGGGGGGGCAAATGACTCCAATTTAGGCTTGTTTTTCCTTTTTTAACATGTCAAATTCACTCTTCTGCCATGTAAAATCATTCTGGGAATTAGGAAGGCCACATCCTGTGGGCTACCATTCAGCCCACTCTCATGACTTAATGAAATGCCTCCTTTGTGGAAGAGAGTGACACTGGGACCCAAAGCCTTGGACATTACCCAGAGTCACGGTCTACTTTCTCAGTACCTAGATCCCCAGTCTAAGGCTGGGCCCTTCTCATTTCAAATGGCCCTGCTTAGTGCCTAGCACCTAAGAGTGAACAGTAAGTATTACAGATTATGAGAAGTTCTCCCCTGACTGCCTCTATCCACCTACCAATCTTCTCCATTTCTCTACTTCCAGAACTTTTTTTCTACCCATCCTTCAAGACTTAACTATAATTCTTAATCATGAGGCCATTCCTGATCTACGTGGCTGAAAATATTCTCTTCCACCTTTGATTTTAGTAGCATTTTATGTGACCCCTTTATGAGATTTGTCTTATGACATATATCACTTTTTAGCTTGCATCATAGTAACTTACATGTAATTTGTCTCTCTTCTTAAATTCCGGGCTGTCTGAGCTTAAACTCATCCAGGACCACCACGATAGCCTTCTAACTGAGCTCCACCTTCACCCCCCTTCACCTGCAGTCAGGTCTCCATGCAGCAACCAGAGTGATCTCTATAAAATAAAAATCATATCATACTATTTCTCTGATAAAGGATCTCCACAGCTTCCTGTCACACGCAGAATAAAATCCAAATTCCTTACTATGGCCTGCAAGGCCGTGCAACACCTGCAAACTTTCCCCAAACCCTCAAGCAGTCAATGCCACCTTCAACTACTTTCCCCCAGTGCCCTGCCTTTGTTGAATTAGAAGGTGCCCTATCCTGGTAGACCATCTGCAACACTGTGACCGGCTGGTAGACCCATTACCCAAAGGCACCTGGGTTCATGCAGCCTGTGCCAGAACATACACCTTCCTTGGCAGGTACAGCCCAAGCTGGATCCTATCCCCAGTTGGGCCCTGTGCACTAAACACCTCTCTACAGGCCTTGACCTGAATTTCCTGGTGTAAATAAATTCCTTGCCCTGATTCTAAAGATGGAATATATGCAAGTAGAAAAACAATCATAATAAAGTGTGAAGGAGGAAGTTTATAAAGATGTTCGTTGCAGCATTATTTCTAATGGTAAAAAACTGCAAATGAACTACCTACCTAAATAGTTATTGGTAAAAAATTATTGAATTATGTTAAGTCCAACTTCAGAAAACTAAGCAAATGATAAAGAGTAAGACACTTAATAGTCCAGGGCTGGAGGACTAGGTGAAAATGAGAAGTGACTGCTGATGGCGATGGGGTTTTCTTGGCTTTCCCTTAAGCCTGTTACATGATGGCTGCTGAGTCACTATGCATCAAAGTCAAAAGTTCTTAGATTCTTCTGGCCCCTGACACATTTTTCCCTTTGCGTTATCACCAGAATTATGTCACATGGTCTACAAGGGAAGCTGGAAAAGTATTTTCCTCTTCCAGTCTCAATAGTGGAAGGCACTAAGGGAGACAGGAGGTAGGAATAAATGCTGGGCGGGCCAACCAGGAGTATCTACCCCACTGTAGTCTAAGTGTACCCCAACTGGTATCCTTTGCGTTTTTCCTTTTTTTTTTTTTTGGTGTGGCTGAAAGAACAATAGTAATGATAAACCAAATCCCACCACACAAAGGTAGGTGCTATTACTATTTTGGTGTCTATGTTTTCAAATTTCTCTCTTTCTTTCTCTCTCTCTATACAGGTATATATGTGTGTATATTGCAGAGATATATATGTAATTTTATATAAATAGTATCATACCCTTCTTCTTATTTCCTAACCTGCTATTTCACTCAAAAAAATATTATGACATCTGATGTCAATGGATATGGATACAAGCATCCTTTTCATTGTTACATTGCTATTTTATCATTTTTATTTAACCAGTTCCCTGTTAATGATATTCATGTTGTTTCAAACTTTTCCCCATTTTAAGCAATACCACAGCAAACATCTCTATCTATTTGGGCATTATAGTACTAGTGTCTGTCTCCCTTGGATAAAGTGGCATTATTATTGAAACTTAAAAAAGAAAATCTGTCAATGATATGAGATACTTAAAGCGATCATAAGTAAAATCAGGATTTCTCCTTTTTCCCTTTCCTCACAATAATAAAGAACATTTGAAGAAGGATAAAAGATTTTAAAATATCAAAAACATTTTTAAAAATACCTTAAATATTCCCTTTAAGTAAGGGAAAAACTAAAACCATGAATTCAAAAGAGAAATTACAATATTAAGGAGATATTAAATCTCCTTCTTGATATTCATTTCTTGGATTTAAAAATAAAAGTCCATTTCTTTCGTTGTTTTAAAAAAGAGAATTTTCATGTTATTTACACTGAAAAGGAAAGATTACATTAAGGTTTGACACCAATTGACAAAAGCCAGATGATGCAAACTGAACACTATCTCTCTACCCAAATTCAGGCCTTTTATTTTATTTATTTATTTATTTATTTATTTATTTATTTATTTATTTATTTTTATAATAATATTTTTTATTATATTATGTTAGTCACCTACAGTACATCCCTAAAGCCAAGTTGGTTTTAACAGAACTGTGCTCCAGTCAATTAAATTATATCTTTAAACAATATAGTGGTGACTTTGTAGGACAGTTGAAACCATATCTAGCTTTACATTCTTCCACTACAAGGACTCAAAACATTTTTATGAACACACTAACGGAGGATAATGGGAGAGTTAATGGCTGGGGAGAATAAGAAGATTCTGGCAAATTTGACCCAGAGAACAATCCTGCATATGCAAAGGCAGATAAAAGGGAGATATAAAACAACCTTGCAAATAACCTGCCCAGACGCATCTGCATTTTCCTGTTTGCAAATACCCGGAAAATTGGGCAGTAGTAGGATGAAATAGACTGCCCGTGAGGAATCTGTGTGTTTGCGTATACTAACTACCATTAAGAGCAACATACAGCATTTGTTCTCCAAGTGAATCATTCTGAATGTGTCATTCATATTTGAATGTGCTGTTATCCAATGCTATTGTCCATTGACCAATCTGGCAGTTGCCTTCTAAATCTATATTATTTGTAAATGATCTACCCAGATTTATAACAGTTTCCTCTTCAAAAGCTTCACCACCTTCCATTGCTTTGGTCCTTAATCTCTACTGACCCCAGCCCCACCCCCACCACCTGCACCCAGAATTGAAGACCACAAGATCCTATCTAGAATCCTGCCAAGATGGCTGATTTAAGAGTAGTGGAAGATCCCTCTTATCAGACATGATAAAAACGCTTGTTAATTAGTTAATCCAAAGTTAGTTCAAGTGGTGAATGATTTGAAATGATGTTATATTTAAACATTTGTCTTAATGCACATTCACTTTGTGTTTGTTGATGCAAGAGGGAGGCCACTTCCTTCTGTCTGAATTCTCTTTGGAGTTCTAAGGCATCTTTCTTATATAAACCATATCCAGAATGCATTTCTACAATTTCCAGTTTGGGGTTTCTCTGAGAAAACTTAATGACACTTGCAAAGCAATTTGCCAAAAAGCTGTCCACATTTTTTACAGCTTTTTCTGATCTTGTATAGTTGTCTTATGCTCTCCTATTGTAAACAGCCTACTTTTGTTTTTAAAAGTTCACCTATATCAAGCCTTTCTAAAGCACTCAGCTTAATTTTTCTTAGATGTAATCCTTTTTACCTTCATCTTTTGTCTGATATTGTAATGTGATGTTAAATGACGTAATTATATTAACAAGTATAAAGACATGGGTAGGTTTGGAAGCAAACTTCAGATGAGATTGGTTCTCGGTGAACATTTTGCTCCATGGTGAAGAACCATTAACATTCCTTCTGCAGTGAGTTTTGTGTCGTGGATAGAGAGGAGTGGCTGATCAGGTAGGTGTAGCCTAACAAAGTAGTTAAATTGAGGCTGGTTAAGAAAGCTGCTGTACATCTATCAAGCTCTAAATTTTAGAGTCTGAACAATTTCTGGTAATTGGCAGAGAAACCCAGGACTTAGCTGCCTGCCAGAAATTCACTATGTGACCATGAGCAGGGGTGATATTAAAAAGTGTTCGAGAATCATTGGCCAGCATAACCCGGGCACTGTCCAATTAGAATACACACTGGCCATAAGCAACCTGTAAGGATATACTGTGTGTTCTAGCTGGAGATTAGCTCTGACCATAGTTAAGTTGGCATGTTGGGTCTCATTCACTTGTAAATGAGGGAGGTTGGTCAAGCAAAGCTCTACAGTTCCTTCTGACTCTGAAGTTCCTTATTGAGCTATTAACAGCTCTAATTAATTTCCTCCTGTGGGATTCATCAATTCTCTGATTCAATGGTTTCTTCTTTCTTTGTATAGGTGCTGTCTCAGAATTGTCATTGAGATATAGACTCTCGTGCACACTAACAAACAGACAATAGCAAGGGAGGCCCTCAGGATAAGATGAGCATGAAATATAAATACATATATATGCTATGTTAAAAAAAACAGATTTACCTTCACATACTCACATCCCCCTTCCTGATTCTCCAGGGCTCTGTGTTCTGCATGTTTCGTTTTGTTTTTAACCTGAGGATGGCGCTTGTTGTTATGCCTTGCTTAGCTTACACAGATTGGAACGTGTTTTCCACATGCAGCTTCTTGTTTGCCAACAAGCCCAGCTGTTGGGGGGCACTGAAGATCCCCAGTTACAGAAAACAATCTTGAATACCTTTTCATGTCTCCCTCTCCTACCCTAGAGGATCTTTTCCAACAATTGCAATTCTAGGGGCATCCCTCATTTACAGGAGACATTTACACCTTTATTGCTTTTTTTTTTTTTTCCCTTTCCAGCTCATCCTTAAAGAGTTTATCATAGAGCAGGTAGGGGGCCCTTTTCAATTGCCTCTGACATACAGACCAAGAGGGAGCCAAGTTCATCTGATCAGACTTTTATTTTTAACTTCCTCTACAGGGAGACAGGACACAACAGATTTGAACACTTGCTTGGGGAAACACACACACACACACACACACACACACACACACACACTCACACACACACCAAAAACCTCCAAACTACTTTACAGCATTAGCCCAGGCTCCCGTATGCCAAGTCCCAGCCCATAATAAATTTTATTGCAATGTTATAAACTCCTGAAAAGAGGAACTTGGAATAGAAGTGCTGACACAAGCTGCCAGACTCGACTCACAGCACTACATTCTTGTGGGTTCTGTCCTGACATCAGCACACACCCAGGGCAAAATCCAAAATACTAAAATGCCAAAATAATGTCTTGCCCATCAGACAGATTCCTTTTCTCTTAAATTAATTTTAATAAAATTAAAAAAACAACTAGGGAGTCTTATCAAAGAGAAATGGGCACTCTTGCAAACAATATATGACTTCGTGTGGAGGCTCCCAGCTTACAGCTCAAAGAGTTTTTCAGCCAAAGTTAAATTCATCTTGCAAATAAAGCTGCCCTTTTTTTGGGGGGGGGGTGGTGATTATTCATGTAAATGACAGCTTTATGTACTATAATTACAGTCATTAATGAAGGCACAATTACTTTATCATACATTACCAGGATCAAAGAAGATCTCTTAAGAATCAGTTGTCAGCATATAGAGTCAATACAGAAATTAGACCAAATACAAACTGGAAAATTTTGCTTAAATAATGCCCTAGAGGTTAAAGAAACAAGGAGTTGAAATTGCAGAGTGAGAAAATTAAAAAGACACACTAGAGGTCACTGTTGCTACTTGAGCTGAAGTTGTATCCTACCTAGCGATCTATTTATCTATCTACCTATTTATCTATCCATTTTTGGTATCCTGTGTGCATATTGGAAAATCTTGAAAAAGATCTCTTACCTTCATTAAATTTTTAAAAATCTACCATGGCATTATTTCCCTCTGTCATATGTTGGATATCTAAGATAGAATTTAAAAAAGAAATCTTAATTTTAAGGACTTCTTTCATGATCGTATCAAATGCTTCATCTCTGATGAAAAATCGTATACCTGTTTTGTGCATTTTGAAAAACACTTTCCAACAATCCCTTCACTTGAATCCAGAAAGAAAAGTAATTGAAGAATTCTTTTTGGTATTCCTCTCCATAATAGGGGGAAATGATTCCATCTCTTGGCATTGTGCAAAAATGTGAGATTGTTAAATATGGACAATATGTTGAGTCCCATCTTTGAAACTGTATAGAGAAAGAGTCTCTTAGGTATGGCAAGTCTGTGAAAAGTCTTGGAATGGGTCATGGTAATTGTTAGTAAAATGTTTTAATTCTACACACATAAAAGGAAATTATTTTAGAAAAACAACCCGTGTCTCAGGTAGGTCACTGCAAACATAATGAGCCAACAGAGAGAACTCCCTTTTGCAGGATTCGGAAGGAGAGTCAGGTTCTGTCTGTCTCCCACCAAGACTGGTGGTGCTCAGCAAGTGCATGTTGTTGCTAGAGGGAAGGGGCTCATCCAGAGGTCCAAAGCCTAGCTCCGGAGTGCATTTACGGAAAAGGTAAAGGCTGAATGGTCTGTTCCAACAGGAGTATCGTATCACTGCCAAGGAAGGGATTCAGTATTCTTCGTAGAGCATTGGTTTTAGATATGGGCACCGGTAATAGGAGCATCAGCAAAGGTACGTAGCCATATTCAACTCTAGGCCTTGAAATGTTTTCAGAAAGATGTCCACCCCGACTCCCCTGCTCTCTGTTCTTTGCACAGGAAACATATCTCTGCCCATTTGATAACACAAGGCCTACCATAAAGGAAAAGAAGTAGGCAAAGGGGCGAGAACTGCAAAGTCTGTTTCCTTTTCTGAACCTCTACTTTGCTCTGCATTGCGTTATTTGCTTTGTCCATGCAGCTCCGAGTCCTGGGAGTAATTAAGGTTCAAAGGCCTGGGTAATAACTCCTCAGTAACTGAGTGCTTGCTACAAGTTTCATGGGCATGAGCAAAATAGAATTTGAATTTAATTTGAGAATTTTAAGGGAGGATTCCGTATTTTTAATAGTATTTTCCAAGTATCCGCTGTGAAACTAGTGGGGGGAGGGGTGTATAGGAACTCCTCAGAGGCTCACCGCCTCAGTGTGAATGAGACGTAAGTGTCTGGGCCCTGTGACCGGGACGGTGCAGCATGGAGGAGAAGGCTGTGCCCCAGATGGAGGGTTTCCTCCACTGCCCGGCCAGGGTGAGCTCAGGCAAGTTCTTGACCTTTCTAAGCCTGATTTTTCACTTGTGAGAAGGAGATCATAATTTCTGCCTCTGCAGGCAGGATTACATAAATTAATGGTTGTAAAGTGCTAGGCATAGGGCTTGGCACGGGTAAGCACTCAGTAAATGTCAGTTGTCATCGTTGTCATAGGGGAAGTTCACTGGGCTCCTTTGCGCCCATCAAGGAGAGACAGAACCTGTGTTTACATCCACAAGCAGGTTTGAAACAACAACAGCATAAAAAAAAATAACCGTTGAATTCAACAGCTTGTTGTTTGGGAGAAAACAACAACAACAACAACAAGTTTTAATTAACAGTTGTGTTTTTGTTTTTCCAAACAGTTTTGTGTATACAAATTCAAACATGGACTTTAAGGAAAACAGAACACTTTACTATCATTACAGAACTATTACATAATTTCTTTGGTTAAGAAAATTACGTACATTTTGTTAACCAAAAGAAAAAAAGACATTGAATGTGCCTGTGTTTTGCGCAGTATAATGATTTTTCGAAAATACTCTATAATCCACAGGCTGGAGGGTGGACTGGGGTTCATTGAAGTCAGCCGCACATAACAGCAGCCCGAGTTCTCACAAGGTTGAAAGCCACTGCCCTCACTGGTTCTGGTTGCAATTATAATATGCAATACATTTTGTTTTAAATGGAAGCTTTTATAATGAAATTTGGAAGCCCACGTCATTTCCCTTTGCTTACTACAAAAAGAGGATTTGAGGGCAGACAATAAAGGAAATGGCAGGGAACTATTATGTGACCTTGGGTAAATCACTTTGGTGGTTAGGCCTTGTACACACACACACACACACACACACACACACACCCTTAGTCTTTAAATTCTTTTGCAAAGCTATGTCAAGCAAAAAGTGGAATGGAGATTTGGTAATTCTATGGTTATTTTGAATAATGGATATTTGATCAACTTGAATGAGTAATTGTTACCAAATTTTCTCATTAACCAAGAAATTGTGAAATCCTGAGTTTTAAGAAGTACTGCCCAGGGTAGGGAAGATGAAGAGTTTGCTTCCTCACTTGGGCATACAGTCAAGAATTTAAGCTGGTAGTTTTGTGCACTAGTCTCCCTGGAATGGAAGGCCCGAAATTGCCTTTTAGACTAGACTCAAACATCTTTAAAACCGTTCTTCTCAGCCACACCCTGGAACATCACTTCTGAGATGACTTTATTTCATTAACATTCTGGGTCAGCAAAACAGGGCTTGGGCAGAAATACAGCAAGATGTTTACCACTTACAGGAAAAAAAATCCAGGATCCTTTCCCAGATGCTCCCAAAAGGATAAATAAATCCCCCCCCAGCCAGAGAATCTGCCTCACCTGCCCGCAGACAGGTGGTTGACTGCGGGGTAGAGGCTGGGTGCTGTGGGAGCCCAAGCGGTTGAGCTTCCAGAGCAAGGAAGGTAGGTGCCGCATGGGTGGAGCTGAGGAACTAGTGAGAGGTCCCACCTGAGGCTGCAGCAGGTGGGAATGCCATCAGGGACTTGATTTTCCCTTTGCTGACGCAGTGTTGCCAGTTCGGGACTCTAAAGGCCAGGCTGACTTTGTGGATAAACAGACTGTCACAGCTCTTGGGGCAGCTCTGCTGAAGAAGGAGCACCAGACAGTGAGGAGAGAGAACAGGAGGGGCTTTTCCGGAGAACTCCCTTACGCGGGCCTCAGGCGGAAGGACAGAGCAGGCACGCCTTGAGAAGGGACTCTGGAGTTGACACCCACAGTCTCCTTTGGCCTCGCTCATTAATGTAGCACGTGCCTTTCCGCTGCAGGAGTCAGTGCAGAGAGACCTCCTGCCAGGGGGAGATGTCTGTGCTTTGTACGGAGGCCTGCATTCCCCAGTTGGCTCTGCCCTTTCTGCTTCAGGATTTCTAACAAGTCACTTCTCTCACGCTGTAAACTTTTCAGTGCGGCTAGGAAAATGCCTTCAGAGGTCCTCGTTTGTCTTGAGCCGTCGTGGGAGGTGGGAGGAACTGAGTCTCCGGACCTCGGGCACAATGCCAGAGGCCCAGGGCAAAATCTTTCACCTATGGATCCATGTCCAGACCTTCCCTCTCCAGTGCTTCTCATAGTTGAGGCCATTGGTATTGTTATCGGGGATCATCCAGAAGCTGTTTTTAAAGGCAGGACGCACTGCGCCTTCGCCATGACTCACTGACTCAGCATCTCTGAGCACGGAGCCTAGGAATCTGCATTGTAGCCACCTTCCTGGTTTTCTTTTTTTTCCTTTGCACATTATCGTGTGAGAAATATCACCAGCTGTCACCAGCTTTTAGTCTTAATAAGGGTTAAGCTCTTAGCTTAGTATGGGCCCTCTCTCAGTGGCTTTATGGATTGAGCAGGACTGGGTTCTGCTCTTATTAAAGGACATCAGGAGAGGGTAGTTTATCTCATGATTTACTCGACAAACCTGATTCTGAGAGAGTGAGGTGAAGAATGTTAGAGGTATCAAGAAATTTTTAATCAATTGAGTGAGACACAGAGACGACGTCCATACCTTGGCCACATCTGCCATAGCGTGGGTTTAGTCACTTCTGCTAATCACACATTTAATTAGAAGCGCAGCCACAACCAGTGAAGCAATATTACAAGGTAGGTTGTTGTCAGCTTGTTGTTTTTCTTTAAGCCACTCCATACATTCTGAATGATTCCTTTGAAAGAATTATTTTTAAGTGGTAAATTAGCTGTACTCACTGAGATTGTTCTTGTGATTACTAGAAACACAAGACTTTCCACTCCCTCAAGATGGTTTAAAATCCTTACATAAGAAGAAGTTGGACTCCATAATTACGTATGCCAAAGGGCACAAAAGAAGCTACATCAAATTTTAAATACCCAAATTGCTCACTTTATACAACATGCCTTTTGTACCATGTATAAAAATATATACATAATAAAAAAGAATAGAAATTTAAAATAAATATATATTCAGGTTAAGGAAAAAGCATGCCACACAAAAATGTCTTTGTATAAATGCTGAATAAGATAGGGTAAGGGGATATTTATAGTTCTGCAGATGACTTAATACTTACTGCACTAGGAATTCATCCATCCTTCCAACTGGCTTGAGAGGCATTTGAAACCAATAAAGCATATTTGTGTCCAAGCAGGGAGTGGATCCAGGCCCCACATAGCAGACCTGAGATGTGCTGGCCCAGGGAGCTTAACTGATGTCAAATGTAAACCACTTTTCAAAAGCATGTTATCAGGTCTACACCAGACTATCCATTTTGATAATCTCATTCCATTTTTCATTTTATTGTTGAAAGGAGAAATAGATTAATGAGAGTCCAAATCCCCCTAGAAAGAAAACCTTCCTTATAAGGCATGTCTGAAGAGAGATTTGGAAAAATTACTTACTCTGCGTTTGTTTTGCCAAGTAAAGTAACATTTAGACCATTTATATTTGAAAAATTCTTAACCTAGGTCAGCGTGGCCTAGTAGATTTTATCTAGAGAGAAAGAAATGAAGAAGAAATAAAGATGATGATGGTGATGATGATGATGATATTTTGTTTAGGTCAGTTATAAATCTTCTAGACCTTGGCGTGTATATGATAAAGATTTGGGGGCAAACCCCATGATCCATTTCAGATACAACAGGAAAAAAAATTGGCCCCAAATTACGTTTGCAAACGGTGCACCACATGAAAGAAACATTTGCCTAAAGAGAATTTTAAATGTTCAGCTCCCAAATATACAAGATACATTCTTTCAAGTATCTCAGAACACTAAGAGAAAGCCTTCCAGGGGATCATGATCAGA
This sequence comes from Ursus maritimus, assembly GCF_017311325.1. Taxonomy (NCBI): domain Eukaryota; kingdom Metazoa; phylum Chordata; class Mammalia; order Carnivora; family Ursidae; genus Ursus; species Ursus maritimus. The sequence continues at coordinate 52,798,262 of NW_024426774.1, forward strand.
ATCATAGCACGGTACAAACAGAAGAGAACAGAAGGAGCCTTAGAAATCATCTTGTTACACTGGTGACATCATTTTACAGATGAGTAACCGGAGCCTATAAAGGTGGTCTCTGTGATTTCAAAAAACTTGCTTCCGATAGTCTTTCAGTGCAATGGGTCAAATGATACTATGGCAGCTCTAGGAAAAAATACCAGGGTTTGGAAACTTTAGCCGCTCAAAGTTGCAACAAGAGCCCAGCTTTTCTAGATTTCCAGGCCAGAGGACTGCACTTGAAAGGATAAGGGCTTTATTTTGAATAATTCCATTTTATTTTGAATAATATCCATTCGCTTGGATACTCAATGGAGGTGTAGTAAAATATTGTTTCTGACCAAATGTTCCTGCCTTCAGTGAGGTTATAGTCAACTCTTTTCCTGCCCTAAACAAGTTTACTACTCAAGGGTCATTTTTTAACTTTACCACCTCCAAACTCCAAACTGATCCTCGGAGGCTGCCACTGCCATTGATAATCCAAGCTTTCAGCAAGGTAATCCCCCATTTGGCTAATAACAGAATTCATTTGCCTGATAACAGGCTGATAACTGGATCTCCACCCCCACCCCACCCCACCCCCAAGCCATCACAATGACAGACTCTTGTCAATTGAATTAGGAACTGTTGGTGTAGACAGATCATCAAAGTCCCAGGAGTTCAGAAGAAAGAGACTTTATTATCTTTGGAAGAGAGACTAGATCAGATCTAGCCCCATTGTTTATCAGAACATGGGGCACAGTCTCCATGGGTGAAGAGCTGCACCCCACTTGATGGACTAAAATGTTCTTTTTAGGCATTTTTGATGTCTGCATTTAGAGCCATCAGGTCTGTCACCTCTATTCCCACAGGACATGGGTAGGACGGCTGATGGTTTATTTGCTCCTGGCAGTTAAAAAACACCTCGAGCTAGCAAGAACAGAGAACATGGTCTCTAGCCCTCCAGCCTCAGACCCCATCTTGGGTTGCATCAAGGCACACCACAAAAGCAGTCTTGGCCAGGCACGCCACTTGAAGCCAGCTGGGGAAGCCACTTCTGGGCTGGAAAGGATAGGCCATGAGGCTGAAATCTGGCCCAGAGGGAAGGCAGAGCCTTGGATGGCTCTGCCAGGATGGGACTGTGTGTGCTCTGAGTAGGGGGAGAGCTCTGCCCTGCGGTTTGGTGAGTCGAGGTGCTGGGCACCTAAGGCTCTCCACTAAGCTGCCTCCCAGCAAATGCAAAACCACACTGTGACACACACACCCCGGCAGAAGGAAATTAATTAAGACCCTGTGCTGACATTCCCTTCTGAGCTCATGCCACCCTCCAGCGAGGGCCACACATCATTCTGTGAGAGAGCAGACACAGCTGTGGGAGCTGTCTAGACCTGCTGTGATTAAGAAGGACTCTGCTGCCTTAATGTCGAGTGTGTTTTCTTATGTCAGTATTGTCTCCTAGTTTTAGCATGACTGAATTGTCAAAGGTTTTTTTTTTTTTTTTTTTTTTTTGGCCTTGCCTGTGAAGTGACACAAGTCTTCTCCTTTCCTGGTTTCCATTATATTCCATTGTGTGGCCATGCACAGAGACAACATTTTTTTTAAAAGTTTGTGTGTTTTCCATGTAATACCATGCAATAACTATAATGCATAAACATGTGTTCTGGCACTTCAGAAAACATTTTTAAAATTAAAATGCTTTATGTCAGTCACAGGCATGCGGTACCAGAGCGTGTATGTAGCTGACCGTGTGGCTTATGTATTCAGAGGAAAACCCCTCTATAGTTATTGTGCATGTCCCACAGCCACTTTTCAAAGTAAAACATCTCTGTCATTAAAATAGCATTTGTAGTTTGTCAAGACCCTAAAAGCAATTGGAAACCAGTGTTGATTGATCACTTGCCAATTTTCAATTTGTAAATCAAAGCTGCTTTGGACTTAGTAGGTGTGAGCTTCCCAAACATCCATCATCCTATTTGCATTTTACATGCATTCAAAATAACCCCTTTCTCCTTTTAAAAAAAAATGATCGAAGAAACATTTGATCTCAAGTTGAAAAACATTATACCTCACGACAAGCCATTGTAGCTGAATGATGCTCCCCTTGATATAGTGGTTCTTCATGCAAATTGTGAGGGATTTTCTGCTGTAGAAGCCTCAAGGTAATTGGGTGGGGAGGGCACAGGGCAGCGCTAAGAACAACACCCATCCCAAGAGTCAATGGCATGTACTTGTTCTCCAGTCCTCAAAGTTTGCTCCTTAATTATTTTAGATACTCTCTCCTTATTAATTGTTTTGGATGCTCTCCCTCTCCCTAAAATAAGAGGAAAAGTCACTTCCACACAGAATACACAATGTTGCTAAAGGACAGGACCAAACTTCGGGACTGAGCCACTTAAGATTGAAAAGCTCCAAGCTTATAATTCTTTGTCACTATCATTATTTTTAAAATTTGCAAGTACGAACACCAATTAATTGGCCAAGATTCTAGCTATTCAATTAAAGCTTGATGAGTTATAGAATTTGTGGGGACGGTAAGCAAGTGCTGCTTGGGTTGTGCTGTCAAAGGCATCAGAAGAAGAATTCGGTCTAAGCCATGCATGTTAATAAGTACTTCATTTGCCCAAGCTGGATTTTATTTTCACGTAATTTTATTTATCACATACAGTTGTCTAGATGAGTCCTTGAGTAACTGTAAAACCATGAAGAACTCTGTTCACAACACATCTAAAGCCCACGGCCATGAATAGAGGGATTCAAAGATGAATGAAATGACCTCATTTTCAAAGACTTACTGTCTGATAGGGAAAACAGAGAACAAAGAAACATCATACAGTATAAATACATAGAAAATCTCATTTGTGTCTGTACAAAAATAAATAGCCCAGAAGAGAGGATAACTGATTTTTTTTTTTTCTGGAGAAGTCAATGAAAAGGTAAACTGATCTTAAAATGTAAATAGTAGCATGCTAAGGACACAAGGGGAAGATGATTTCTATACTGGGAATAATATTTACAAGAACATGGAAGAGTGAAACCAGAGAGAGAGAGAGAACTATAAGCAGTTCAGTGTTACCCAGAACACAAGTGGGAAGGGGTCTGGGATGAGGCTGACCATGCTGTCAGGGGCTGAATCATGGAAAGCCTTTTATGCAGTGCTAAGAAACTTGGCTTCTATTCTGAAAGCAATAGTGAACCATGGGTGAGGCTTAGGCTCTAAGAAAGATTACTCCAGTGGCACTTTGGAGGCTGGATTATGAGTGTGAAGGGAGAGAGACAGGATCAATAAGGCAGGGAGACCATTATATAGTCCAAAAAAAGAAGACATAGGGCTTACCTAGAGAAGTAGGGACAGAGAGGAGAAAATAGATATGACAACTATTAGAAAAGGGGGGCTTGAAACGTTGAATTTGGAGAGTCAGAGAAGGGAATGAGCTATGATGGCTTCTGATCCTTAGCAGAGAAGCCCAATGCAGCATTTAAGGAAGCGCAGTATGCACAGATGCAGGTATTAAAGGTGGTCTTGAAATTGTTTTCAGTTACTCATCACTAGAAATGAGAATTTATTCGACTAATGTTCAGATTCTGCCTGCATGTTCTCTTTCATTGCAGAGATAGGGAAGTGGCAGTGTCTATAATGCACAACTGCACTTAGCAGATGCCTGGAAAAAATTGGTAACTCCCTAGGAGGCCCTATGAGAGCAGCCCAGAAATATAGGCAACAGAGTTGGGCCAGAACTGGCCTTGGCCATAACAACCAGTTGGAATGGGGAAAATTCAGTAAATCATTCTGTTATGTGGCCTGTGTGTTACGGCCTCCTACTAATTCTAAACCTGCAAGAAAGACATACATACACATACAGAGATGTGCACAAAAAAATCAGAACAATTTGAAGGGTATTTTCACAGGAATGACTGTATTTTGACTATAAATGCCATGTTCGTGGAAACTAAGATGATCTCAAAATGGGAGGAACCCACTTATCTCAAGACCAAGCATTTATTCTGGATATATTCTGAAATGCTAGCATTTGTTAGAGAATTTGCTACTGGATATTTCTCTAATTTCTGCCCTTTCTATCTCTGCTGCTGTCCCAGGGATCTTAGCCTTTTGCAATACAATTATTCTCTGAAAATAATATGTATATCTAGCTATGCATTGTGTTGTATTTTACATGGTTACATCATTTATTCCTCATAACAATGTAGAGGTTGAAACTGCTATTACCCTGATTTTCAGATAAAGAAACAGAAGCAGAGAGGTTAAATGACTTGTCCAAGATTACATAGCTAGTAAATGTGTAGACATAATTCAATCCCAAGAAGTCTGACAGCTTATCCAAGTGGCCTTAGTCACTTTCCATGTCTGGTTCACTTGGGTTTACAGATGAACCAGGTTTTCTTGTATACAAAACCAAAATGCAACCATTTCAGCCATTATTATCAATCATTTTTGTCATTTTATAACCTCAAAGTTTAAATCTATAGTCACGTGATCCCCTAGAACCCAGAGAAACCATAAACAATGAGATTGAACTTGCCTGGTCTGGTGACTTTACGCTAAGATCCAGCTAAACTGCGTGAACTGTCAGGGCTAAAACTAGGACTTCTATCTTAGCCTAACACCTGCCTCTCTCTGTGTTGAAATATATTATAATTAGCTGCTCTTCCTGGGAGAGACTGTAAAACTGAATGCAATTAAACAAAAAGAGAGACAGCAGATTTTATAGCAAAAAAAAAAAAAGTGATTTGGAAAGCCAACTAGACGGATGCATATTCAAAGGTAGCAATTTCAGAGGCAAGGCAGACCTCCCTAATTTTGCAGTAATGTTCTATGTACCAAATGGCAGCTAGCCATAGCCTTTTGCACATGCTTGGGACCCTAGCCTTGTCCACTGGTGCACACAAAATGGTTCTGGTTGAATTAGGACATTTTCAGAGCAGCCATTCTCTGGCTGTGGTTTCACATTAGTCAAGGACCACAATAAGCAGGTGGTATGTGCCATACAGTCTGTGACGCTTACTAGCCAAACCGCCAATAGAGTGCCAAGTGCGTGTCGTAGATGCTCATAGAGGCTCCTGTGTTCACTAAAGGTGTGCAGTGTGGGACCAGTTGCTTCATTTCTCTTGGTCAGTTCCTCGAGCTATGACATGACAGCACTGACGCCTGCCCTACTTCCCTCAGGACAGTATGGTGAGATTCAGAAAGGGCTACAAACAATTGTCTGTTTTATTCAAGTTTGGCTAATGAAAAGCCTACAATACAACAATTTGTAGAAATGAGTTCATAAGCAGCTGCTGAAGAAATACTAATCCCTGAGCAAAATTCTAGGGAAAGNNCCGATTAGTGCAATGACTCATCACTTTCCTAAAACTGGATTTTAGGAACTGCCATTGTCCAAAAGGTAGACCACGAAATAACCCATGGCTCAGTCACTAAAAATTGAAAAGATTTACAAGTGCATCAGAGAAGATCAAAATTTAATTTGAGAAAAAAACATGAGTCAAAGCAGATGTGTAGCCCGATTGTAGCTGGGCAAAAGTGGACTTGGGGAAAAGAAACGGGAAGAAAATTAAAGGTAAATGTTAGCTTCACGCTAGAACATACCAGCCTGGAGATACTCCGGGTTTTACTGAACAGTGCAAGGCTGCTTTAATTTAGTACTATTTATTTTGAAAGGTTTGCTACACCAGTGCTCTTTCCAACATTGCTTGTGTGTTTTTGGCTGTACCTAGTGGCCTGCTGTGGGCTGACGGATGTCCAGGTGTGGAAAAGGATGTTAGCCATTTGTTTGCACGGTGGATTTATTTCTTTGCACTTTCTTTGCCTCTCCTAATTAAAATAGTAAACATTATTGTACTCAAAGTTTAAATAGTCCCCTGGACATGAGAGTGTTATGAATTAATAATTAGAAATATAACTCCTTTAATATGCCTCTTCCTTATAGCAAATGTTTCAAATGCAAAGCCAATTTGCAATAAGAATCAGAGAAATGTAAAAGTCAACCTGTTTTTTTTCTTTTTCTCAAAAAATTTTTTTAATGTTTTTTTATTATATTATGTTAGTCACCATACAGTACATCCCTGGTTTCTGATGTAAGTCACCATACAGTACATCCCTGGTTTCTGATGTAAGTCACCATACAGTACATCCCTGGTTTCTGATGTAAGTCACCATACAGTACATCCCTGGTTTCTGATGTAAGTCACCATACAGTACATCCCTGGTTTCTGATGTAAGTCACCATACAGTACATCCCTGGTTTCTGATGTAAGTCACCATACAGTACATCCCTGGTTTCTGATGTAATGTTTCTTTAGCCCTTTCTTCCCCTACCGATCTTCCTAGTTCTTATGTTCCATAGATGAGAGAAATCATATGATAATTGTCTTTCTCTGCTTGACTTATTTCACTTAGCATTATCTCCTCCAGTGCTGTCCATGTTGCAGCAAATGTTGAGAAATCGTTCTTTCTGATAGCTGAGTAATATTCCACTGTATATATGGATCACAACTATAATCAGTCATGTTAGAAGGGCATCTCGGTTCCTTCCACGATTTGCTTTATTTGGACAATTGCTGCTATGAACATTGGGGCATATGGCCTTCTTTCTTCACTACATCTGTCATCTTTGGGGTAAACACCCAGTAGTGCAATGGCTGGATCATAGGGTAGCTCAATTTTTAACGTTTAAGGGACTTCCACTGTTTTCCAGAGTGGCTGTACCAACTTGCATTCCCACCAACAATGTAGGAGGGATCCCCTTTTCACATCTCTCCAGCAATTGTTGTTTTCTTGCCTTGTCTATTTTGCCATTCTAATCGGCGTAAGGTGGTATCTCAGTGTGGTTTTGATTTGAATTTCCTGATGGCTAATGATTGTGAACATTTTTTTCATGTGTCTGTTAGCCATTTGTATGTCATCATTGGAAAAGTGTCTGTTCATGTCTTCTGCCCATTTTATGATTTGTTTATTTGTTTCTCGTGTATTGAGTTTGAGAAGTTCTTTTGTAGATCTGGATCCAGTCTTTTATCTGTAGTATCATTAGCAAATATATTCTCCCCATTCCGAGGGCTGCCTCCTAGTTTTTTGACTGTTTCCTTGGCTTGTGCAGAAGCTTTTATCTTGATGAAGGCCCACGAAGTTCATTTTTATCTTTTGTTTCTCTTGCCTTGTGAGAGTATCATGAAAAATGTTGCTTTGGCCAGTGTTGTAGAGTTGCTGCCTCTGTTCTCCTCTATGATTTTGAGTGGATTCCTTCTCACATGGAGTCTTTCATCCATTTTAGGAAGCTTATTCTTGTGTATGGTGGAGATAGTGGTCAAGTTTCATTCTTTTGCATGCTGTCAATTTTCCCAGCACCATTTATTGAAGAGACTGTCTTTTTCTCACCCAGATGTTTTTCCTGCTTTATCAAAGATTAGGCCAAATGAGCCAGGGTCCATTTCTGGGTTCTCTATTCTATTCCATTGGTCTAGTGTCTGTTTTTGTTGCCAGTACCATGCTGTCTTTGTGATCTTAAGCTTTGTAGTACAGCTCCGAAACGCATTGTGATGCCCCCAGCTTTGTTTTTCCTTTTCAAATGTTCCCTTTGAATGTCGGGCCTTTTCTGGTTCCATACAAATTTAAGGACTATTTGTTCCAGATCTTTCAAAAATGTCCTCGGTATTTTGATCGGGATAGCATTGAAAGTGTAGATTGCTCTGGGTAGCATGGACATTTTAACTATGTTATTCTTCCGATCCATGACGTGGAACTTTTTTCCATCTTTTTGTGTCTTCTTCAATGTCTTTCAAGAGTGATTTATAACTTCTAGAATATAGATCCTTTACGTCCCTGGCTAAGTTAATTCCAAGGTAACATATGGTTTTTGGTGCTATTGTAAATGGGATGGATTCCCTAATTTCTCTTTCTTCAGCCTCAGTATTCATGTTTAGAAATGCAACTGATTTCTGAGCATTGATTTTGTATCCCGCCACATTACTGAATTGCTCTATAACTTCTAATAGTTTGGGAGTGGATTCTTTTGGGTTTTCCGTATAGAGTATCATGTCATCTGCGAAGAGAGACATTTTGACTTCTTCTTTGCCAATTTGGATACCTTTTATCCCTTTTTGTTGTCTGATTGCTGTTGCAAGGACTTCTAGTACTATGTTGAATAATAGTGGCGAGAGTGGGCATCCTTGTCGTGTTCCTGATCTTAAGGGAAAGGCTTCCAGCTTTTCCCCATTGAGAATAATATTTGCTGTAGGCTTTTCATAGATGGTTTTTATGAGATTGAGGAATGTACCCTCTATCCCTACACTCTGAAGGGTTTTAATCAGGAAAGGATGCTGTATTTTGTCAAATGCTTTTTCTGCATCTATTGAGAGAATCATATGATTTTTGAATTTTTCTTTCTGGATAAAATCTAAGACACTGATAGATTTGCGAATGTTGAACCACCCTTGCATCCCAGGGATGAATCCCACTTGGTCATGATGGATAATCCTTTTAATGTACTGTTGGATTCTATTAGCCAGGATCTTGTTGAGGATTTTGGCGTCCATATTCATTAGGGAAATCAGTCTGTAATTCTCCTTTTTGATGGGGTCTTTGCCTGGTTTGGAGATCAAGGTAATATTGGCCTCATAGAGTGAGTTTGGTAGCGTAAAAGGCAACCTGTAATTGAATATGAAACCCAACAAACTCTCACAAAAAGCAATATAACAAGCAGAAAAAGAAAGGAGAGAATTTTGAAAATTATCTTCCTGAAGCATTCTGAATCCCCAGTGTACTGTTTTTCCGGGTTAAAAAAAGTCAGCCTATTTGAGGTATTCTGAACTAGATTACTGAGTAGCCATCGGTAGCAGGCCTGCTCCTGGATGTCATGCCCCCGTTAATGAAATCTGGACATGCACTCGTAAACGGACCTGGTGAATGGTAGATGTCAGCCATTGCATGATGGGCAATCATCAATCATCCATTGTCAGTTATTTCTGTCCCAGTGAGTAAGCCTTTATTTAAAGCATAAAGTAAGAATGTTGCCAGACCACAGGAACAAGCCCTGAGCTGTTTGCAGGTGCTGCTATTCACAGCTGCCAGTTAAACCCCTGACATTTCCATATTGGCCATGAGGCATAGCATATGCTTCTGACATACCAATTCTTTAAAACAAAATCATCCATCTCAGATTATCAATACATGTGTCTTATTCTTTTCCCAGGCTTGCAACATTTGGCTTTCAAAAGTAGCTCGTTCTGGAAATAGAGGACGGAAAAACAGAAAAACTCTTGTAAACTGAAGTAGTAAGATGTATACATAACATTTTCTTGTAACTGGGAAAGTGACTGGCATTTTAGATGTGCAACATTTTCCTGATGCCTAAAACTACATGGCAGAATCTCCTTTGAAGATTTCAACTTCTGATAATCTTTTCCATACCTTTCTTTCTGAAATTTTTTCTTACTTTTTGATAACCAAATGCTACTGACTTATCTCATGTAATTCACTACTATTAGAACTAGATGTTAAAATTTTGATCCTGCGACTACCTTCCATTCTTTTCATCAGGATTCAACCATAAGCGGGCCTTGTGTTGGAAGAATTTCATGAAATTTGCCAGAGACTTTTAAAAAAGTATATTTTCTTTGTTTATTTTATTTAGAGAGAGAGAGCAGAGGGAGAGGCAATGGGAGAGGGAGAGAATCTCAAGCAGACTCTGTGCTGAGCGTGGAGCCCGATGCACAGCTCCATCCATGACCCTAAGATCATGACCTTAGCTGAAACCAAGAGTCAGATGCTTCATCAATTGAGCCACCCAGGCGCCCCCCCCGAGACTTTTTATTTAGTCTAGAATGTAAGTCCATGAAAGGATGTACTTCTATGCAGAATTTACATGATGCCTTTACTTTGACATATTTCTGGTATAAGAAATACGGAAGGATAAAAGCATCCTACCACTCTTGGGGGATTATAGATACTGTGGATATGTTCATCTATAAATACCATTAAAAAAAAGAGGGATCCACATACACCTTTTGGGAATATTTCACCATTTTTAACTGATTTATCCATTTTAACTGATTTACCCATTTTTCTAGCTCTTGGTAAGAAATGAATTGTGGTGACAATCCTAGAAATTTTAACGTAATTATTTTTATATTTTTTATAATAATTTTTATATATTTTAAATATTTTATATTTTATATATTTTTAACTATATTATTATTTTAACTAAATTATTCTTACTGATCAGTCTTTAGAAAATGAAGATATGTTCTGTATGGCTTTATGTTGTTTCATGAAGAATTAGATCAAAGTAATCTGTGATTGGAACTGTACGTCTTTGTTTTTCTAGGCCCAGCAACAGACTTTTTGATAGGAGACTGCCTCCCCCTTTCTTCCATCTCCTGTTCATCTGGAAGAGCTAAATACTTACTTCCACATTCTTTGAAATCCCCGATTCCCACTGATTTCAGAGACATCTGTTGGGGAAGGCAAATTTGACAAAGCCAGAATCTCTCTGTCTTGTTTTGTTTTTTTCATGGTGGGAATTTTACATTATTTTCTCCTCAGAAGGGAAAAGTTGCCATCCTCTTGGACAGAGGCTCAGCCAATTTCCATTTTAAAAAGGAGAGAGAATTTTTTACTGCCATCTGTGTAATGAAGGGCTACTAAAAGAGCTATCTTCTAATAAAAAGATGCTTTTGCTCTGTTAATTAATTTTATAATAAGAGCTGCCCTACGAACATACTGATGGCGAAATCTTAACAAGTGGATATGTTAATAATATATCAAGAATACATGCGTGTTTGAAATGAAGAAAAGAAAATTCGATGGCTTATAGCATCATTGAGCCCTTCAGCCACGTGAACACTTACCCCTGAATAGAGCTGAGGACGCTGTGCGGTGGCATCAGCTTTGGGCTGCTTGGTTGGGAATATGTCGGCCCACAAGCTTTGAGATAAAAGTGAAAAGGAAGGGCTGGCTTTGCCTTAGTTGTGCTGTCTCTAACTGGCACCAGGTGGGCCACTTATCTCCACTGATACAGGTCTTCCCGGTGCCTCTGGTTGTAGTTTTAATGATAATAATAGTGATGGTGGCAGTGATGATGTTAACAATGACAGGTATGGCAGCTACCGTCATAGAAGGCAGCTTTGTGTGGTAGTTCAGAGCACGGATTCTATAGCCCGCCTACTCGGTTTTAATCCTGCCTCTGCCCTGTACTAGTCGTGTGACCCTGGGTCAAACTACCTAACCCCTTTGTGCTTCAGCTGCTTCCTCTGTAAAATGGCAATAGTAATAGAAACTCCCTCATTGGTACATCGAATGCTTAGAGCAGTAACTGTATGTACTGCAGGAAGTACCACTAGAGCATTAAATAAAATAAATGAGTGTTCTTAGAACATAGATGATATCATTATTCCCATTTTTCAGGAAGGCAAGCTGAGTCTATGTGAGGCCATCAGCCTGCAATTTACCAGATTTTAACTTGAGCTGGTGTGATTTCAAGACCAATGCTCTTTCCATCTACCTTCCAGGCTTCCGTAGTAGGTATCATTTCACAACTATACACCATTGGTCAGCAGAAAGGAGGGAGGGGTTGAAGAAAAGACAGTGTCTGAAACTTGCGAAATGCAAGAGTTCCAGAGTGTCAGGGTAACAGAAATCATCTAAGGACGGGGAAGGTAAACATTTTCCCAAAGTCAGAGGGTCAGGTAGTCATCACACATACTGCTCCTGAGTGAATGAACTCATTCATTTATTTAACAGTTATGCATGCCCCTCATCTTTCTGCACAAGGGACAGCAGCCTCATGTGTAGCTACTTAATAAGTAAGAGGATGTGTTTTATGCAATTTTGTCAAAGAAAGAGTCCCACGATAACCTTAGGAAAAGATACTAATGAGAAGATGTCAGTATTTTTCCGGGAATTGAATCCAATTTGGTAAATTCTGGGGCTCTCTCCTCTCCCCCCCACTTCGATGTCTCGAGGCAGAGCAAGCTGGCCACAGAACAAGGCAAGGGCTGGCTGTCCCAGGGCTGGGACTCATCAGCACATCCGTGTCTCTTGTGGTTGTCTTTATCCAGCCTAACTGGTATTGTTTTTGGCACTCTTAACATTATGATGTTATGTTTCAAATGTTTCCAAAACTGAAACACACAAGGTCTTTCATTTCCTTTCTGCCTACTAAGATTATTTCAGCTCCACACATGCAGAGTATTAGGCAAGAAATTAATCATATCAGAGCAAAGTAGCTACTGAAAAATTGCCAAACACCATAAACATTGGTCAAAATGGAGTCCGACCATTTGCACAGAGAATAATTGAAGCTATGGATTCACTTGTGGTAACTAAGCAACTTTTCATTATGAATTATAAAGCTTTTCAAACATAAAATGATATCTGAGAGGAGTGCATTACCTAAAAGGTTTCGATAAGCAATGAAAGGAGCTTTAAAATATGCAGCGGGGATCAATCATCCAGCTGTATAGCGTTACTTATACTTTGTGGCGTCACCTACATTCCTTGATAAACAATGTCCCATAACCTCTGAGCATTCCCATTATTTTCGTCAGCACCCAGACATAAGAAGTGACAAAAATGTCAGATGATGTTTTATTTACTAATATAAAACAAGTTCTCGTGGAAGTAGACATTCTATGACAATGGAGGTTTATGAAACACATTTCCCAGCACCAAAAATGATTCACGTTGTCCAAGAAAGATAAAAAGCCTGCTGTTAGTGATGAATTTTAATTGGAATGTTACTCATCGTGGGCATGAATTTCTTTCATTTGGGTGATGACATGTCCTGCTTCTATGGTTGAAGGACAGTTGAGTCTCCCTGAAAAAGGAAAGTGGGTAGCTAAAACACACCGTTTGATGTCCAAAAGGTAGAGATGCCTTCAAGTTATCCTGGTGTCACCTGCCAAAGCAAGTATTCTGATGTCTTTTCCAGTTGTCATTTTGCAGGAGATATTTTCATCAGTTATATGTGAAAGTAAACACAGCATTCAGACTCAGATGCAGTGCACTTCTGCCTTCCTCTACCCTGTTTATGAAAAAAATCAAATGAAATGAGAGCGTAAATTGGGAAAATCATTTGGTGGTAGGGAAAAGTTCTGGAGTTGGAATTAGCTTAGAATTCTACCCAAGATGCAGCAGGAGGGAGATTAAGCAGCACAGAAGAGAAATCATTGACAATTGTAGATTCTTTTCATTTTGACAGAAGAGAGTCTGAATTGTGGTCCACCATTGACTGATGCTAGGTAGTAGAGAAAGGGAACTAGTAAAAGGTCAGGAAAAGTGGAGTTAAAGAGGGTGAGGTGCATAGAGACTGGAAAGGTAAAAGAGGGGGAAGGGGAGGAGGAAAGGCTAGGTATATGAAAAGTTTCAGGACCTCATGTCCTTTGCAAAAAGAAAATCATTTACCAGCCTTTACGTGATTCAGGAAATACTGTGGTTTAGGAAGGTTTAAACTAATCCAATGAACTTCCGTCCTGTGATTGTGGGGGGAGACTACCTCTCCTGATGAAGAGGGTGGCTGCAGCCAGCCCCTTTGGAACTAGATATGAAAACATCAATTCGCATCATGGAATCTTGGCCAGCCTGTTTTGTGGAGGTGGTACAAAGCAGTCGATGCTCTATAGATATACAAATTGATTACTTCAATTACCAAAATCAATTTTCCAGAATAGAGTGGAATATATGGAAATGTATCTCAAAAGGTTATTTAAAATTAGCCCAAACGACCAACTCAAGGCCCTGCATTCAGAAGAGCACCTTGCTGCACATGGAACTCTCCCTCTCTTGTATCTTTGCCTACATAAGATCTGAGGCTCAAAGCACCCAGCTGGAACCTGGTAAAACAACAACCAAATTGCATTGCTCCCATTGCTCTCATGAATCTCTTAATAAGCTCAACTGATACAGTTCTTAGTATAGAACCAGGGTTTGCTCTTATAAGTAAAGGGGTCAGATCTATTCATGGTTTGTTGGTTGCTTCCCCCCTGCCCCCCAGTTAAATAGATGTTTGAAATTGTCGCTTTCCTTTTGAATTGTGGCCTGCCATGTATGTTTTGGATATGTTGTATGTATTACATAAACACATAGACTATTCTCTATTCAGATATATCCTTTTACGTGCAACACAATTATCCACATCTCTCTCATGCAAATACACAAAAATGCATGAGCATGTTTTGCTCTCTTAAAATCCTTTCACATTGCTTGGATGATTTTCTTTACATGTTTTCAACTTACCTAACGGCAAACCTCACTTCATTCTACACTAGTCTAATTAATTTGACAGGACTGGAAACTTGTTCTTCCTGTTCACACTTATTATTCATCTCTTCAGAATGCCCTGTAGGGAGGATGAAGCACAATAAAGCAGTATTTATCAAATGCCTTAGTGCTAAATGCCCTTTTAGGCTGACTCGGCACAGTGGTGGCATTGAGAAGATCTGACTTTAGGGCAGCCAAAAAAAAAAAAGACATTTTCTAGAATATCATCTATTTAAACAGGTCTTGAAGAAGAAAACTATGTCCATTTTTCCCTGAAGTTTTGCAGTGGGCTTTGGGGACTACAATTTATCCCTACTGTATCGGAAATCTTTGCTAAAGAAATGACAGAGGTATCACATTTTGCAAGATAAGCCCTCAGTCTGCAATGGCAAATGTGGAGATAATTTCAAGTTTTTTAAGAACTGCAAACATAACCTGAAACATACCAGGTATTTTGTGAAGGGGTGGGTTGAAATGCAGAATTGATAAATGCAACCAGGGAGAAGGGCTTTTCCTTTTTGATTAACTTTGAAAATTTCCTCAGAGAGCAAACTTTTGATAGGGGGCAAAGATTCTTACAAGGTTGGTACAGGTGGGTAATTAAAAAAAAAGAGTGAATTTATCTGCATACATTATTTAAATACCTAAAGCATTTCTCTGCTTTAATGATAAATTACGATCAGTAAAATCTGTTGGCTGCCTTCAAGCTAACTAATGGATCACTAATCAGCAACAGTCGAATCATCCTAACTAAGGCGGAATAAATATCTTCAAGGAAGCTGCAGCTAATTTTTTCAGGCTAAACCTATAAAGATGCTTACACATACATGTCTATATTATTGTACTACATCCGTGTATATGAATATGTGCATACATGTGTTCACGTGCACATATTAAAAACCTATTCTTTGACACCTACTTATTCACCCACCACTGCTCTGTTCTTCTTTGTATGTTGTATAAGAAAGATTGTTCCTGCAACTAATTAATCCTTAAAGAGATGGCTGATACATCTCATTGTTAGCAATACATTTTTAATTGTTCATTTTACTCAAGCACCATTTGAACACAAGTCAATTTGCAATTTCATTAGAGAACAGAAAAGGCCTGGGGTCTATTCCTGGTTTAAAAAAAAAAAAAAAGATAAAAAGCAGGCAAAATTTCATAAAGAATGTTAATCCTCTAATTAATCAAGCAAGAATTAATGTGTCCTGCTACTTGAGCGTAAGTCGTCTTGCCAAGAAGTGTACTTTGTCATACCTACCCCTCCAGAGAGACCTCTTTACAGGGTTTGTGGCCAAATACACTGGCAACTAATGATGAGCTTTGAAGCAACATTCACAGACCATTTGCTTTGATGACATTTGGAGGCTTTTCTCCCCTCATTCCCATTCTATTGTAAGTGGAGTACACATGCCATACAGCCTTTGAAAACTAATCAATACAGTAAGATTTGTCAGGTTGCAGCTGACTAGTATTACATCTTTAAACTCTTTTCTTAGCTGACTTGTATACATTTTTAAGTTAAACCTTATGAAGGGGGTTGGGTAGATTATCCTTACCATACTCACGGGCACACTAGTGTGACATGGCTCTTTCTTCCATATTTTAACATCAAAAGCTCATAATCTGTGTAAGTTAACCTTCCATAAAACTAAAATTATATGGTCATCATACATAATCTGATGATTGATTACAGCTGTCAAAAAGGTCACAAATTGTAAATGTTTACTACAGTTGCACCATGAAAATTATTACATACTTTAAAAAAATCCATCTAGAGAAAATAGACAGCTTACATTCATAAGTTGCAGAACTGAAGCATATATGTTTTCTTTGTGACTTTTAGCTCTCTTAAAATCAATGTTAAAACCCTTAGGTCTGATTTTTCATTTCAATGTCTTTGTGTAATGTGCCTCAACCATACCTCATCTAATTTAATAAGATGCAAGCTAAGGAAGTACTTAAGTTACTTATCAAGGGTTTCAGATGACACATTATTATTGTATTCAAAAGTCAATATTTGCTAATCATGTTAGTACAGGAACTGTTCCAGGCCTACAATTCTTAAATTGCAGAGATATTTAAGATTAATTAAACCTATCTCCCTTGGTCCTCTCTCTTCACCTCTGTGAAAGGAGTAAATCAATGACATCCTATGCAAGCCCAGAGAGCGAGGGCTTCAAGTCTGAAAGCCACTAACATCTTTAAGCCTCTGTTTGCATCGGTGCCCCAGAGTTGAGCTTTGCCATTTCTCCATGGTTGAAGGAATATTTGCATGCTTTGAGAGCAAAGTTCACCAATTTGCTTGACGTAATTAGAGAGGTATGCCCATTACTGAACATATAACATGGACTCCGATATTTTTTTAAGTCAGGAGAATGCTGAGATAATATATTGTCTGACTTCTTTTTTCTTTTTTTATGAAAACTTGTGGATAAATTTGTAGGAAAAAAAGTTGAAACGGCACTGGCCCTTTTTCAAGCCGGGCATAATGAGAACATGCGACTGGGCCCACATCCCTGAAGAGGTTACACTCAAATGACATGACCTGACCTGGCCTCTCGCTTATACCTGAGAGCGGAGACAGCCAATTGTTCAAATGTCAAGTCTCCTTTACTTTTAGACTATAAACCCATTACACAAGAACCATTTCTAATCTAATGTTATGTATAGAGCCCAGGACTTGGCTGAGATTAAGTGGTAAATAAAACTTTGAAGTCTTATTAACATGTATTGACTAGGAGAAAACTGGAAAATGTAGTACTGCAGTGATGACTTACAGTAGCTGCCAGTTCAGCTCCCTTGAGGAGAGACTAGTGCGTTAACCCAACATGCCACCCGGCATTTATTTACAGGTAGTTAGTGAACACAGTAATGCTATGCAAACTGAATATCTGGAACATGAATCAATAGAGACCAGCTAATTACGTTATAAATGCATTGATTTTATTTTTAATACGTCCTCAAATAGAGTCTGTGAGTAAGCATTCTGAAATGGGGCTCTTAAAATGAGAGAAGCGACAATCAGATTATTCTCTGCCACTCTCCAATCAATCCAGAAGAGGTAGGTAAAATACTCTGATGCATATTCTATATAATCAGAATGACACATCCTATTAATATTCCAATTACTGTTGAACTATTAGCAATGCCTGAGTCTGGTGTCTTAGAGCCTCATAGCAGTAATCCGGGAACTTCGTGTCTTTTGTATTCATTCAATTTAAAATGAGACAATTTTCCCTTTAAAGCACTTTTATTAAACATTATTTTATGCATGGATTTAACATCCTAATTGATTTAGGTGGACTCTCAGAATGAGTTGCTAACTCCTTTTGTTCTTTTCTTTGCTGAAAGAGGTCAGCAGTTGTGATCTTATTTATAAATTTAAATGCCAAATTTTAGCACAGTGAGTTACTATTAAAATAATAGTTATTCGTGTTCATAAAAAATCTCTATTCACACTGTAAAAACCAGGAATCCAATAATTTAATAAACTAGTCTAGAGTAAGAACGGGCCAGAATTGTCAATCTCATCTTAGAACACATAAAAATCGTAAAATCACAGACATCAAAGTGACTTTGGAAAAAGCACTGAGATGTTTCCAGTCTTCTAAATATTGTCTCAGCCTAAAATTTGCTTCTTTTTTGAAATTCACATAGGAATCCATTCAGTACTGTAGATAAAATATAGTTCTGTAAACTAACAACCAAACTACTAGTTGAAAAAGTCAAACTTGCCATCATTTTGTTAACATTTTAGGATGTTTGCTTTAAATGAACTTTGATTCAATAAATTTGTGTGATGATATAGTATACATCCACCTCTGCTTTCTTATATTATGCAGCTGCTACTGGCCATGAATATCATGAATGTGGTACTCAATGCTTGTGCCCTGGCACAGCTTGAGAGCAGTGGAGATAGAAAAAGATGGATGGATTTGAGAGATATTTGGGGGTAAAGTCTAAAAGATTAATAGTCAAACTATAAGTAAAATGGAGGAATAAAGGAAGATACTAGACTTAGGGCTTGAGAATTGAGAAGATAGCTATTTCCAAAGATGGAAAATACTGGGGAGATGGGCTTGAGTTTGGGGGCTGTTGGTGAAATAAAGAGTTCTCTTAGGACATGGTAATTTAGAGATGCCCAAGTGGAGATGTCAAGGGTGCAGTTGGATATTTAAATCTGAAGCTCAGAAGTAAGGTCTTAAATTAACAAGTCAACTTAAGCATTGTTAGCATATAGATGGCGTTTAAAGCTGAGAATGGACAGGCTAGGGGCACCTGGGTGGCTCAGTTGCTTAAGCGTCTGACCCTTGATTTTGGCTCAGGTCATGATCTCAGGGTTGTGGCATCGAGCCCTGAGTCAGGCTCCATGCTCAAGTGGGGCATCTGCTGGAGATTCTCTCCCTCTGCCCTTGCCCCTGCTCATGTGCACTTGCACTCTCTCTCTCTCTCTCTCTCTCTCAAATAAATAAATAAATCTTAAAAAAAAGTGGATGGGCTAACTCAAGGGATGAGGATAGAGAGAAAAGAGGGACTGAACCCTGAAGAATCAAGATTTAAAAGATAGGCAGTAAGTAGCCTCTGTGTAGGGGTCAGAGACCATGTTCCAGAAGACTTGATCAAATGATCCAGGATGAGATGTGAAAGGCATTTCTTTCCTCATACCCTAATAAACTGTACAAAGTTGAAACATTTGCTTGTGAAGGATCGCTTCATTGTTCTTGGATTTTTATTTAATTAAAATTTTAATATAAAAAGCTAAGCAACTGATTTGAAAATAAGTATAGAAAAAGGATAGGAAAAAAAAAAGAGGCCGAGGGTCATGCTAACTATATTCCTGAATCAGAACCTTTTTAGCTGCTGTTCCTTGTGTTTCTAGGACACTTCACCTTCAGAAATCTATATGCCTCACTCCCTCATGTTCTCCTGGTGTCTATGCAAATGTTATCCATTTGGTGAGGACTTCATTGACTTATTTAAAATATCAACACCAATCCTATCCCTATCACTGTCTTATCCTCCTTCCTCTCTTTTATTTTCCTTCATAGAACTTATCACCATATGGTATATATTTACTTGTTTATCTGCTTATTTTCTGTCTCTTCTCACTAGAACATAAGCCCTACAAGGTCAAGAATTTTGTTTTGTTTCACTGCTGTGACACAATGTCCCCCATCCCAATACTTGACACATAGTAGGTTCTCAATATATATTCTTTAAATGAATGAATGAAAGAACAAACCAGCAAAAGAAATAAAAGGGAAGAGCCAAAGAAGTAGGAGGAAAACCTGGAGGCATCTCAGAAGCTAGAAGAAAAAAGTGTTTGGAACTGGTATATGGTCAGATATGTTAAATGTTGCAGAAGTGTCCGGAAGATGATACAGCAACAAACGTATCACACTTGGCATCATGAGGGTAACTGATGCTGAGAAGAGCAGTTTCAGTATAGTGGTGGGGGCAGGAGTCAGAAAAATTAGGGTTGAGGAGATACTAGGAGGTAAGGAAGTGGAAATAGAATCAGTAGGTAACTAATTTGAGAAGTTTTGCTGTGAAGAAAAGTATTGGTATAAGACAGTTAATAAAGAGGAAAATGAGATGAAGGAAGGGTGCGTTATTAATTTTTGCTCTGGATTTTTAGTGGTGTCTGGATTATCTCCTGCTATGGTATAGCTGGTTAACAAACAACCATAAAAACCTAGTGGCATTCGACAACGCACATTTTTTTACCTCACTGGAGTGCTTAGCTAGGTGGCTTTGCTTTATGTCTGGATTTTGGCTGTTGTTGTCTGATCTAGGCTGGCTTCAGCTGGGATTACTCAAGTATGTTCCACATATCTCTCCTCCGTAGAAACCACAGTCTGAAAGCAGATGATCCTCCTGTTGGTTACCAGCCTAGTTTAGGTATGTTCTCAAAGTGACAGCTGAGGCACAAAACATAAGTGGAAATAGGCAAGTCCTCTTGAGCCCTGGGTTCAGAAGTGGCACACTGTCACTTTGTCTTCATTCTATTGACCAAAGCAAGTCAAGAGGCCGGCTAGATTCAAAAAGGAGGTATTCCAATTACTGTTGTTATGAAACAAACTGCCCTAAAATTTAACAATGTAAAATAACCATTTCATTATCCTTAAAATTTCTTTGGGTCAGGAATTCAGACAGGGCAGAGTGGGGTTGGCTTGCCTTGGCTCCATGAGGTCTGGAGCCTCAGTTGGTAAGATACAAAGATTAGGGCCTGGAATCATCTGGAGGCATCTTTACTTATGTCTGATAGTGATGTTGCTTGTCAGCTAGGACTACAGCTGGAGCTGTTGGCTGGAACACTAGCATGTGGCTTCTCCATGTGGGCTAGGCTTTCTCACAGCTTAGCAGAATAATTGATTCTCACATGGCAGCTTAGAGCTCTGAAGGCTGATGTCCCAGTGTACAAGGCATAAAGCTTGTCTTCTTTTATTACCTAGTTTCAGAAGTCATGCAGTGTCACTTCTGACACATTCTATTGGTTACAAACCAATTCTCAAGCCTTCTCCAGATTCAAGGAGAGGGAAATTATATTCCACTGCTTTTCGGGAAGTGGTAAATTTAGGAGATGGGTACAGGCACATTTATGAGTGTGGGAGGGGGAAGAAGAAAGATGCGGTAGTTTACTTCTTAATATTAGTTGTATTTCATTTGGTGTTGCTTGACCCTGTCTACTCATTCTATCTGGGAGCAGCCAACACAGACTAGAAGGTTCTTCACCCTACAAGAAAAGAAAATGTATTTTTAACATAAGACTGGAGCCTCCAGGATAAAGGATTTGTCCAAATTGACTCCACCCACGCAATTTTGAGGTTAAGTCCTTGAAGATTCTTGGGCATAGCTGCTGAGAAAGCTTCTTTACATTTAAAAGCCACAACAAAGAGAGTATAAATGCAAGTCTCAGCAAGCATGTACTATAGGGGTCAGTTCTCAGTGTTTGACTCAGAGATGCTCAGGGCCTTCTCCTGAGACATTTCTAGGGTGGCTTTGGTGTCCAGAAACTTCAGTATAGCAATACCTTATAGACCATCCTGATTGCAGATTAAATTTGCAAAAGCCTGTAAGATATTTCAGGTCTTTGAGTTATTTGATTATTCAAATTAATTTTAGCTGCAGATGTTTATATAGGATTTCTCTTATTATTTCATTTGTTATATTTAGTTATAACATACATTATTTCAACAAATCACATTTTGAATATGCTAAACGTAAGCATCTGGGAAATAAATGAAACTTTTAAAAGTAGATTTTGCTTTTCCTTGTGGGTTTTCTGGGCTGAAGCTTTGAAAATAAGCTGACATCTGTTGTAAATTTATGCTATATATTTATGGTCTCTAAAACCATATACAGCTTTATACAATACAATAAATACAATACAACGAATTATATATATAGTCATTCCCCCCCCCTCCGTAGGGGATACACATTCCAAGACCCCCAGTGGATGCCTGAAACCACAGATATACCAAACCCCATATATACTGATGCTTTTTCCTATACATACATACCTATGATAATATTTAATTTATAAATTAGGCACAGTAAGAGTAACAACAATAACTAATAATAAAATAGAACAATTATAATAATATACTGTAAAAAAGTTATGTGACTATGAGGTCTCTCTCAAAATATCTTACTGTACTGTGCTCACCCTCCTTTTGTAATGATACGGGACAATAAAATGTCTGTGTGATGAAATTGAAGTGAGTCGCATGACGGAGGCATGGTGACGTAGCGTTAGGCTACTACTGACCTTCTGACTAGACGTCAGGAGGAGAATCATCTGCTTTCGGACTGTGGTTTCCTGATAGTAACTGAAACCATGAGAAGCAAAACTGTGGATGGGGGTACTACTGTATATATATTATATATTGATATACAATATATCTAAAAGCAATTTGCTGATTTTTAAAGGAGAAAGTTTCAATTCTTTCATGTTACATATTGGATGTAATGAAAAAATAGATGCTAAATTATTGACAAAATGTACTATTTAAGAAGGTGGGATTTTTTTCATGAGTAGGGAGAGGAGTGTTTGAATAAATATCATCAAATATTATCAATATTTATAAAGTATTTTGTAGCTTAAAAGAAGTTTTTGAATTATTCTCTGTATAGCCTTCTGTTGTGTGTAAGGCAGGCATTATTGTTTTATATTCATTTTACAGATGTGGAAATAGGATCAAAATATTTAAGTGGCTTTCACAAAGTAAGAAAATGGCAGAGAAAGAAAATAATTTGAACCCTGTTTCTATTGCATCTCACTAAGTGGACTATGTGTATGTAAAATGATACATCTAAATTTATACATGTTTATATACATGTATCAGTAATATAGGTCAATTTTATGTGATTCATAATCACATATCCAATTGTGCATATGTCTATAGAAATAACTAAGCAAAATCACTCATATTTTTATAGATACAAATAAATGTATGCTTATTCTTACATTTTTCCATCTACCCATCAAACTTCTGTTTGATATCTGAAAATATGTTTGCATCTGATACACATTTGGTTAAAGAGGTGTTTAAAAGATCACAACTCATAAAAATGCCTTTAGATTTTTGAAAGTCGAACAAACAGAACCTTAGTGTTCAAAGCTGGCATTTTACCCACTCTGTTTTCAGAGCTAAAGGGATTCAGCAGTTAAAATTCCATGAAAATTTATGAGGAGGAGCCAAGACAGAGAAAATAGTGTTTATATATAAATCACCCTTGACCTGAACAAAGCTTTTGCTAAAAGTTCAACATAGAAGACTCATCTGTAGATTCAAGGGCAAAGAACTCAAGAAAAAAACCAACTGGGCAGGCATTTACCAGATGGCTTGTGGGTGTTGAGTGGAAAGGAGCTGATAGATGTGGGTGAAGCTGAGTGGGTCTCCCAGATTAGCTACTTTCTAATCCAGATCCAGCAGAAGGACAGGGCAAAGAGGAAAGAAAGTCAACAATACCAAACCATAAGAGCTCAGGCTTAAACTCACAAAAGAACCTTGATACCTGAGGAGTAAAGTCAAAAAAGGACTTACAGCAATTCATTAATGTCTCAAACCCATGACCAAGTTAATGTACCTTTGTCTCACTACAGAAATGTAATAATGGATGTGTGTTGGGAGGGTGGTGGTACATCTTAAAATCAAGGAAATAAATATTTGACTTGAACCACTTAGATTAAGAGAAAGATGTATTTAGTGAGTAGTACTCAAATGATAACAAGGTTTAACAGAGAGCAGACTTTCAGCGAGGTACAATTAAACAAACAGTTAAAAATAATCTCACATACAAGTGCTCAAACAAGCAAACAATCACAGACTGCCTTGATCACTGCTCAGTGCACAGAGCATGAGTCAGAAGAAATTAATTCAGCACCATCGAAGGGAAAAGCCATGTTGTGCTCAATTCTGGTTGACTTATTGCAAATAAGGATATCAGAGAAAATGAGAAGTTTATGGCAGAAGGTAAATAAAGTTATTCAGTGACTCAAGGAAATTAATTATAGAGGAAAAGCTCAAAAACTAGGTGCGTCTATGATGACCTCATTGAGGGAAGCAAGGATGACAGGTGTTGCAAGGGTGGATACCCTGAAGGGATCTACATTTATAACAACTAAAAAGGGAAGTATAAAATCCCCCAGAGAGACAAGCATGAGCAAAATTTAATTGATATCTCTCATCCACCCTTTGATATTAGTTAATATTGGAAAGAAAGAGTTCTGAGAAGTGATTAAGATGAACGCAAACAGTCCAAATATGGACCTAAGAATTCAGAGGGAGAAAGATAAACTCTTATGAAGGTCCATCTGTTATAATTTTACTTTATCTGGAATTTTCTGATCCCTGATGAACACTTAAGGAGAAAAAATATATACCCCTATCTTGTCTGGAACTGGTATGTGAATTCAAGCTCTAAGTTTTAATATCAGGCAAGGCTTTTTTCTTTGTTTATTCTTGTGATTAAAATATTACATGAAATGAAACCTAAGTAGTGTGTTATAACTGCTCAGATGCCACATTTCAGTTATTACATGCCATACTTTATGACGCTCAGAAACCTTTGACATTAGACCTGTGTGAGATCCTCAGGTGTCTGCTCCGTATCTCAGTTAACTTCTTTGGATCTGATCACAGTGATTTGAGCTCTCAGTGGAGGAGAACAGAAGAAAAAAAGTGCTCAGACTTTATAAACACAGAATACAGATTAATAGCTGAAGTAAATGTTCATTTGACATAAAATGTTGATCAGGATGTCTCTTCAGAATATTTCTGTACTAGCGTTGGCATTCAAGATGCATATTTAGATTCTATTAAAAAGAACCCTTGAGAAAGCCCAGAATTTACCTAGGAAAAAACTAGCAAAACGTGAAATGCTCTTAAGCCTCACCATTATGTAATTGCAAGTAAGGTCATATTAACAGTAATGGCCAATACCCTTGCAGTTA
Source organism: Ursus maritimus (assembly GCF_017311325.1). NCBI lineage: Eukaryota > Metazoa > Chordata > Mammalia > Carnivora > Ursidae > Ursus > Ursus maritimus. The sequence goes on from NW_024426774.1 coordinate 52,823,005, forward strand.
GAAAGGCTTTTCTTAGAACAATATTACATCCAGAAACCTTAATGAGAGGAATGCATATTCTATTTCCTAAAAATTTTAAACTTCTGTGTAACCAAAGGCAATAGGAAAAATTTTTCTAGAGGAAAAATGCCAAAATATAGGTTTAAGTCTATATAAAAAGTTATCTTAATATAAAAGGCTACTATCTTAATATATAGAAGCTCTTGCAAATCAAAAAGAAGATTGATAATTGCAGGAGAAAATGGACAAGTAATAGATATAAAACAGATGCTCAACTACTAATCAAAGCAATGTAAAATGAAATTACAAAATAATATGTTTTGCCTCTTGTAAAATGAATTGTTAGTAGTCTGAACTGAGCAGGGTGTGGGGGGAATGATAAACTCTCTTAGATGAGAAATGAGATTTTAAATTGGAACATTTTTAGAGGGTGATTTAATAAGATAAATAAGAAATTTAAATGTATAAATTTTGCCTCAGCAATTCTACTCTTAGAAATATATTCCAATGAAATAATTAGACAAGTACACAAAATTTGTGTGTACATATGTGGAAATTTCATAATAAGGAAATAATACAGATTAAAAATAACCTTAATGTTTATTGGTCAAGTTTGGTTAAAGAATGGTAGAGTTATAAAATGGAATATGGCAAAGCCTTCAAAAGGATAAAGTGATTATTATGTAGAGTTTTCCCTGAATGCAAGCATAGTTGGACCCTAGGAGATTGAGTAATGTAACTTTCTATATTAATATATGAAAAGACCATATATCTATAAATGTTTGTTATAGATTGAATAATGCCCCTCACAAAGGAGATTCAAGCAATGTGACCATGGAGGCATGGATTAGAAAGACACAGCCAAGATAGGATTATTATTCTACAGAGAAGCAAATTGAGCCTCAGAGAGGCCATGTAAATTTCCCAAGTTCATATAGTGACTAGTAAGTGACAGAACTGGATTCCAACCAGGTTGTCTGACTTCAGAGTGTCCTTGTTCATGGGCATAGGATAGTATGAGTTCAAGGTTCAACTGACTGACTTCTCTTTATTGAGGATCTATGTGTGGGTCATATACCAAGCAAGCCCTGCCCTTGGGAAAGGTAATCGTTTCTTAGATGCATATATATTAATATTGTATATTAACATATAATATATTTAAAAAGGAAATAGTTTTCCTTTTTAATTACTACATAGCATTTTTTTTTTGAACACTTACTTATGCCAGATGTTATGTTAGATGCTGGAATGTAGCAATGAACAAGAAAGGGAGCTCTGTACCTCTGGAGCTTAGAGGAGGAGATAGACAGTGAATCCCTAAATGACTTCAGCCAAGCAAAGAGGCAAGGTAAGAACATTCCAGGCAGTAGGAATAGCATGGGCATCAGGCAGGAAAGGTATGCATTTATCCAGCAAATCCCTGTAGATCACAGGGTTGTCTCCTTGAAGAGGAAACAGAGAAAGGAATTGAGTTCCCATAGAATTTAACGAAACTCCCACAAGTTCTTACTCAACATATCCCATTTTAATGATTAGCTTCATGAGGTCAATCTCTTAAGATAGAGGACTATAAAATATTCCTTTGTTAGAACACTATAGTTCTATACTGTCATCATGGGATTATTTTAATTAAAGTACTTGAATAAACCTTAATTGTTAAGTATTTAATTAAAGTATTTGATTCAAATCAAATCAGAGAAGTCAGATTTCTCTAATAGTCTTAAAATACATACACGCACACACACACACACATTCACACATTCACACTGATACATTCTCACATCCATACACAGGCAGTAACACACCCTTACACACATGATCACGGGCATTTCCTCATATACATTCACATACTCTCATGCATATTTACTTGCAGTAGAGCACCCTCATACTCATGTACAATCATATAAACACACACATGCTCACACACTCATCTCACATAAACCCACACATTCTAAGGGAAGGTGCACAATTCATTTATTCAATAGTTTAATGAATACTTATTATTCGTCTGCCAAGTGCCTAGAGATACAACAAAAAACAGGATTCATCTCTGCCCTCATGGGGCTGACCTTCTAGTGGGAGGTACGAAACTCAAGAAGACAACAAAAAATGTAGATTGTAATTCCAGGTTGTGATGAACACCATGGAGAAAATAAGTCAGGTGATGAGACAATAGTTACTGGAGGGTAGATGATTTAGGGAAGATGGAGAAGCCTTCTCTGGAAGACAGCATTTGAACTGAGGCCTGAATGACAATAATGAGCCAATCCTTCAGAGAAGGGGAGAGAAGACAGTGCAGGCTGAGAGAAGAACAAGTGCCTGGAGAAAGGGCTTGGTGTAGACAAGGAACCAGAATGTGGTCCTATGGCTGAACTTTAATGAGCAAAGAGGTAGTGAAATAAGAGCTAGGAAGGGACACAGAACTTAAATTAAGCCAGCTCTTATAAACCATGGGGCTGAATTGGGATTTATTCTAAGAACAAACAGAAATAATGGACAGAATACAAGCGTCCCCACTTGATAGGGTTTGTAGTTTTATTAAGTCCTCTCTGGCTACAATTTGAGGAATGTACTAGACAGGACAAGGGTAGAAGCTGGAGACCCCTGGGGAGGTGGAGGCAGTTGGCCAGGAGACAGTCATGATGGTGGTATGGGTATGAATGGTCACAGTGGAACTGAGGAGAAGGTCATAGATTTAGGATGTGTGTTGGAGGTAAGAAAGCCAGGACTTTGTCAAAGCTTTGATGAGGTGATGAGATAGGGTAGGGTTAAGGATGCCTTCCAGGTCTTCTGCTTGAGCATCTGAGAATATTGTAGTAGCTGGCCTTTATTTAATCACTGCCTGTGTCATAGTAATCGCTTCTATTTATCCAGTGCTTACTGTGTGCCGAGTATGTGCTTTATACGAATTATCTCATTTATTCTTTCCAGCATCTCTATAAAGTAGGCCCTATTTTTATCTGTGCTTGAAATGAGGAAACTAAGACTCAGTGACTTTCACTTCCTCAGTCCAAGGACTTGTATGTAAGTGTTGGAACCAGAATTTAAATGCAAAAACTCTGAACCCAGAGTCACCTCAGTGAGACATTGAGTAACCATTATTTCAGAAACCTATCACTTCACATTTGAATTGCCATGGTCTTTATTACTAGTTTCTCTTTTGTCCTCAAGTTGACTCAAATGGTGATCAGTTCACTACAATTTGTATCCTTGCCCTAGACACGGAAGAACAAGTGAAGTGCTAACCATTCATTTTTCTATTTATGCTGTATAAAAAGGTAGTACAGGTGGATTAGAATTATAAATGGAAATGAAGTTTGAGGATTATATTTGGATTATATTTTGTCTCTAATAAAATTGAGAGATTTAGTTATATAAAATTTTATCTATATCAAATGAAAAATTTCAGAGATGAGTGCTTTGCATATATTTTTCCCCATTACTAATTAGGGTTTGGGGCACACTGTTGGCAGGAATCAGAACCTGTTATTAAATATGATATTACTCTTGCTTAATTGGCTTATCCCTTTTCTGGTACTTCTAGGATGGTCCCCTTCCCCATTCAGCAATGTACATGTCCTTGACTTATGATCTTCTTTTCTTCACACTTTATCCTGATATCATCAGCTTCTGTGACTTCAATTCTCACCATCTGGCCAGTCCTGACCCTCTGCACCATTGACCTCTCTCAGAGCTCTGTGTAGCATTTCTTGTCCACTGGCTCCAGGCAGGAGGGAGAGAGAAGGAAGAGTGAACTCTAGAGAGCAGAGTGGGGAGAGATGATGAAGATGATGTTGATGACGATGATGATTATAAGGTGTAAGGGGAGACAAGCCAGATTCAAGGTCCTATTTAAGACATTTAAGGAAAATTCTATCTGCACTATTCATGTGGGCCCTATGAGCTTGGAGACAAATCTATACTCAGTTTCTGAACACTGAACTGTTACTGTTTATAGAGGACATCCACTGTTCTGTGCTCAAGTGAATATATGTAATTGCACAAACATTACATAGGGACAATAATCCCTATATCCAGCGCTCTAAATATAAACCCTAACCCTTGTATAATAAGAATGACAAGCATAATCCAACCAGAGACGGTCCTGGGAGGCCAGAGAAGCCACGGAGTTTGCTTGGCTAGATGGTATATAGGATAAAATGGGTATGTAACCCAGTACATACCGTTCAGATTTCTAAACAAAATAGGCTTAGGTGTTAATCTAACCTAGAGGAAAGAATTTGTTCTTTACACTGTGTCTGACCCTCCCAACTCCCACCCCTATACCATGATATCTTTCTTAGTGAATAAAACAGGCAGCAGAAACATGAGGTGAGATATACAGAGGGAGGTAAAAATAGGAGAGAGGGAGGAGGTGAAAGACACAGATCAATTAATCCTCCCATTTTTTTAAATCAGAAAAAACCTTGGCATTCAGTGATGATGAATCAATGCTGCTGACAGATACATCATGTTAGGATCTCAACAATCTAATTCTTCCATCAACAGAAAAGGCAGGTAATTACCACATTATCAAAAGGCTTAAAAAATACAGGAGGGAATGCCACACAAGTACTAGTGCTGCATTATCTGACTCATCCTGTTAAAGCACCATGTTCCAAACTGATCAGCACTCCTGGACAGTGGGGAGCAGAGTAGGTTAAAATCTTGCCAGGCAGTCCTTCTTAGGAGAGAAATGTCTTTTGGTTAGAAAAACAAACAAACAAAAAATATATGAAGCGTCATTTCAGTTGTGGAAAGACAGGCCTTAGGACATGGCCAGTTGGGAGATAAGGATACATAGAGAAAGCATTGCATTGTTCTTCATAATGAAATGGGAAGAATTTTTAATTTTCAGGGACATGTGAGAGGGACAGCTCATCTCTTGGACATTCCAGAGATGAAAGGAGAAGGAGGAAGATAACGTTCAAGGAAAAGTCACAAAATGACAAATTCTCAATAGCACAAATAGCCAAAGGACTTTCAAGAACATCAGTATCTAATATTAATCTTATCTGTTTTGCTATAACTCATTGTAACTACTCACCAGATCGACAATAAAAGTCTATTGCACGTAACTATCTTTGATAACTGCTTTGTTTGGATTGTGTTTTGGAGAATTTAAAAGGGGGTCTGATCTCTGTAGAGCCAACTAAAAAAAGAGAGCTTACACAAGAAGTCAGAGATAAATGAGTTAAAAATTCAGCAGAAGCCAAAAACTAGATGTGACTGTAAGAAATAAGTTTGAGAGGATCCTCAAGGAGACACACTGTGGTATACATTGAATTTTCCACTATAGGGAGATGGAATTTAACATTAAAACTCGTAAAGCTAGGGGCGCCTGGGTGGCTCAGTCAGTTAAGCCTCTGACTGTTGATTTCAGCTCAGGTCCTGATCTCAGGGTTGTGACCTTGAGCCCTGTGTTGTACTCAGCACTGAGCATGGAGCCTGCTTGGGATTCTCTCTCTCCCTATCCCTCTGACTCTCCCTCCTCCCTCTCTCCCTCTCTTAAAAAACAAAAACAAAAACAAAAAAACCCAACTTGAAACAACTTGTAAGGCTAGAAAACTGAGGCTTACATCTAAGTTATATTGCATACATCAAAAAATTGTTTAATCTGTCTCATTGTTTAGAATAGCTTGAAAGGGAAATAAATTAAATACCCAATAATAGATGATTAAGAAAAAATGATAATGTATCTGCTAGATGAAAAATTATGTAGTCAATAAAATAATATTTACAAAGGATTTAAAATAAAATAATAAGGTTTTGGTATGTTGTTTAAGATGAAAATAAGACGAAAATAAATGATATTCATTATGTATGCTGTATGATTGGAACTCTGCATTACCTAAATTCATCCTAGGAATACAGAGATGACTTAATGCTAAGAAATTTATTGATGTACTTTCACTAGTTAATACATCAAAGGGGAAAATGCATACTAAAATAAAAATAAGATATCTATTCTTTATTTTTATAATTCAGTAACATAATAACAGATGGATACTTCCTTAACATGATTTTCTACCTAAGGCCAAAGCCAGGATCTTGCTTAATGTTGAATAACTAGATACATTCCTATTAAAGTCTAGGAACTGTTTAATATTATTCGAGCTATACTAACTAGTCAGGCCAATAGGCTAGAAAACTAGCTAATACATATAACCTAGGTATATGTCAGTAAAGAACTGATCAAGTAAATGATAGAGCGCACATACAGTGGAATACCAGGGGCCATCTGCAAATAAAAGACTAATATCATATTGTTAAAATAAAAGTGAGAAGGTATAGAACACGTAAAACAATGTATATAGTGTGCTTCTGTTTGTGTAAGGGAAAAAAGCAAGTGTGTATATACACAGACTATTTAGAAAAGAAGATTTGAAATATGATAAGGGGAGGAGTAGGAATCTGGAAGTCTGAGATGTGAAGGAAATTTTTCATATAAATCCTTTTTTTTTGGATTTTTAAGTATTTTTTAACAGGAACTAAGAATTAAAAGAAAAAAACTTCATAAATCAAAATATAACAGGAAACTAAACATCCAATAATAGAAAAGTGCTTAAATAAACTATGGTAAATGCACTTTACGGGATTTAAGGCAGCCATTAAAAATTATATGTGTAAAATTAAAGTTAAATGAGAAAATATAGTATTTTGCTCAATAAATATTTGTTGAATGAATGAAATGATGAATCCCAAATGGGAGGAGAGATAGCATAAAAATTGTGGATACTGAATCATCATAATTATATAACACCACCACATATATATATAGATATATCAAGAGAGAGAGAAAGAGAAATGTGAGAAGAAAGAAAAATGTAATAGTGGTATCTTCTGCTTGGTGATATTATAGTGTACAATGAAAAACAATGTCTTCTATTTTTCTGAATTTCAGAAATTTGTATAATAAATGTGTATTGTTTTAAAATGAAAGCGTTTGTTTTAATTTAGGAAGCAGGACGCTCTATCTGCTTTTCTGAAGAAATGTGGATAATAGCAAATAAATTACCCCCAGAGGTGGTTCATGCAGACCCTGCAGTGTGGACACAATTCCCTTAATACTCACCTTAAACTCTACTGTTGATTTTGAGTTTTACTTGCAAAATAAACAGTGAGCCAAAAGCAAAACACTGATACAATTGAACTTGATCTGATTTATGCTAAAAGCAGAGACTTGCCTGAGGCAAAATTCTTTAGGAAAACGTTCCAACAAGTTAAGAGAAGGTTGTGAGCTTGTACTTAAACCAGGTGAATTTTCATTCATAAAATTATTTCCTGCTCCTATTACAGCATTGTAAAAAAATAAGTTAGAAACTGCTGCCCTTGGACTTTAAATTTAGTATGTATTTACTTTGTAGGAAAGAAATAAGTGGCTGTGTGAAAAATGTCTAAAGCACTCAGTTGATGTTAATGGTGATGTTTTAGTAAAACTATTTGAAGTCAGTTGGAATCATTATTGGAAATCAAGACTTAGTAAAGTAAGGGATTTTGTTGTCTCTCTAGCAGCTATTTAGATATTTTTGAACACCAGGCTATCGGTCTATGGTATACAAATTTGTTGTTAGTTTCAGTGGTTACTAGTAATTAATAAATGTTACGTCACATACCAAATCTCCTATTCTACTCAAACCCTTTGCCCACTTAAACATTTTTTACAAGAGTAGTGCTCATCTTTTTTTAAACAAGACAGCTAGTTTTTCTTTTGCTAATTTTCAAACAACAAAATATTTTCTCCCCTGCATTTGAATTATGATTTTTTTTTAAAGTAAGTTTCCAAAATTTTGAGAGGAGAAATAAAGCAAAAGCTCAATGGCTTCTTATTCCCTCACATTAACCATTTAGTATATCTTTCAATAACCTCAATAATCTATGTTTCCGCCAACACGCACATTATTTCCTGGGCAACATACCTGTGTCTCTTGCCAGAATACCACAGCGTACCGTTTCAGTTCCCCTTCATCTCTTTGCTCATCATGTTCTTCCCATTGCCTTGTCTTCTGCTCTTTTTTTCTTTTTCTTTTTTTTAAAAAAGATTTTATTTATTTATTTGATAGAGAGAGACAGCCAGCGAGAGAGGGAACACAAGCAGGGGGAGTGGGAGAGGAAGAAGCAGGCTCCCAGCGGAGGAGCCTGATGTGGGGCTTGATCCCAGAGTCCTGGGATCACAGCCTGAGCCCAAGGCAGACGCTTAACGACTGCACCACCCAGGTGCCCCTTGTCTTCTGCTCTTGGCCTGAAGTGTTCTGGTTCAGGCACTCATGAGGTGGCAAACTGTCAGCTGCTGCTGCTGTCATCTCAAGACTTGACTGAAATTAAAAAATCTTCTCATAAGCTCACTCACATGGTTGTTGTCTGTTAGGCAAGGCCTCCATTTCTCCCCACATGTACTTCTCCATAAACTGTCACTACCGGCTTCCTCCAGGGTTATTAATGAGAGAGAAGGAGAACAAGATAAAAGCCACAGGATGTGAATACCAGGAGTGGGGATTACTGGGAGTCATCTTGGAGTCTGGCTACCCTCAGAACTACCACACTTAGAAACCCAGACGAAGTCCCAGCTTTTCTTAGAAGCTTTCTTTAATCACTACTCTTCTATGATTTCTTTCTTCACAGAACACCTTTAGAAGTTCTCTACCATACTTAGCTCTTAATAACGTCGTTTTTGAAATTTTTTGTGTTTCATTTTAAGTAATTCTTCTCAGTGCAATGTAAACTCCTTAAGTACAGTAAGACTCAATATATTTGATAATTCCTATCTCAATTTCAGCAATACTGAGCTTAGTAAATATTGGGATGAGTCTGTTTGAGGATAGTGGTACTGAATACTTCATGCTGATTAAAATGGCCCGAGGAGCTTTTAAAAAATACCAGTGCTTAGGTGATATCCCCAGATGGACACTGGTATTCATTTAAATGCTTCTCAGGTGATTCCAATGAGCAGCCAGTAGCTTAGAATATTTCCTGCCTCAGATATAAAATTAAGAGGAACCTATTTTGAATTATATTTTGTTGTTGTTGTTCATCATCCTACAATTCCACCAAACAAAACTTTTGGCATTTTTTTTTAACATTTGCTATTTTTGATACAGTTCTCTTAATTAAGAAGATCAAGTAACCATAACTCCATTAGTGGTGAATCTAGTTTTTTCACATATATAGTTTTTACTTCATACTCTGTCCAAAATAGAAATATACATAATTGTTTTTCCAAAATGTGCAATTATCATGTGATCTAATAGAAAAATTAAATTACTAAATATAATAAAAAAAATTGCCCAAGAGTCACGACAATCAAATGAAATGGTTACAACTGCAGGTCATAAAATTATTTCCAATAGATAAAATTTATAGTCTGAAGATTGTTTTTAACCCAGCCATTTAAGATCTGTCAGGAAAGGCAGTGTCTATTTCACTTGAAGTCCTTACATTGTCTTTTCCCTTCTTTTACATTGTCCATGAGGCTTTTAAATTCTCTACCAGTTCTACTTCCAAAGTTCCCCACTAGGCATGGCTTCTGTGACTTAAGATGTCACAAGGAAGAGATTCTTTACTGCCTGGTTAGAAAAATCAACTGTTTTCAATTGCTTCTTTAATGGTATTAGCCTTAGTTCTTTTGCCACTCTAATTCCTATCCTCTAATTTGAAGAAATAAGTAGTGAGCTCATTTACCTCTTAAGAATGAGATGCTTCTGTGGTAGCAGAAGCTCTTTTGAAAAGGTTAACTAATTCAAATCAGAGGCTAAAGTTTAGGACAGTGATTCTCAAATGTGCACATCCTTTACATTTTTTTGTAAAGCACTTATCTGGGACCTATACCAGACCTAATCAGCATCTTACAATATAAAATCTGCACTGATGAACACTGAAAGAGGCAAAGACAGAATTAAGCTTTGCTCAACATCTTGGCACACAGGGGAATTTCTGAAATCCAGTGGCTTATCGATCTTATTTATTCTTTCAAAGAACCAGCTTCTAGGTCTGTTGATCTGCTCTTCTGTGCTCCTGGTTTCTAATTCATTGATCTCCGCTCTAATCTTGATCAACTGCTTTCTCGTGCATGGGTTAGCCTGTTCTTCTGTTCCAGCTCGAGCTTCTTGAGGTGAGAATATAAAAACTGCATTTTAGATTTTTCTATTCTTTTGAGTGAGGCTTGGATGGCTATGTATTTTCCCCTTAGGACCATCTCACTGTCCAGCATAAATAGATTAGACTAACAAATAAAAAGTACATGACTGTTGAAAGTAAAACAAGGGAAGGTAAGATTGCAACATTTGAAGGCAAAAGAAATTGTGGTTATCATGGCTGTTCCTGATTAATAGATGAAATAATGCAGAATTATAGAGGGTTTATAATAGTTTATAACAATAGACCAACACAGAACTGACCCAGAACCCTTTGTCCTACTATCACATAAAAAAAGAAATCAGATCCCCATGCTAAAAAGCATAAAAGCCAAATTTTACCCCATGAGTGAAAATGAACAGGACTTAACATATACTTTGTATCCTAACCTTATTGCTGGCTTCATGTCAAATTGTGTTGCAATTTCCTCTGATATTAGGCCACATTCTGTTGGTTGCAAGTTATAGAGAGCTTAATTTTTTTAAAAAAGGACTTTATATGCTTCCTCTAAAATAAAATTTTAGCAATTTCATTCTCTTTCTTCCCACTGAATTTATAAAATAGAACAATGTGCAATAAATTATTTACATAATTGTCCAAACATTGTTGCACAAGATCGCAATGGAGTCAAAATAAAACTATAGCCTGCAAACAGTTCCAGAAAAGAAGTGCTTTAATTGTTCATTCAACTGTTGAATGAAAATCTGAGTTGGGCAATAGAGTTCTAGAAGTGATGCAAAATATAAAAAAGTACATACTTTAAATCTGTACCCTGCAGAGACGTTTTTCCCCAAATAGTTGAAGTATAACTTGTTACCATTAAACATCACTACCATGTTACCTAAATTCATTTATTATGTATTTTAGGTCTAAACATTTGACTGGGTAAGAAAACTTAGAAGAAACAATTGTGACTGAAATAGTTAGAAGTCAGAGATATAACAGAGTTTCTTAAGCAGTCAAAAACAACTCAAATGGAGTTGTGTTTGAAAACTGTATTTCCTGAAATATGCTTTAATAATCTCTGTAAATTGGAACAGCCAAGAGAGGTAACCTCTATAGTGCTGAATATAATATCTCAAATGAACTGGCATCGAAGATGAAGATGATATTAAAATGTCAACATTTCCCCATTTTCTTCCTGTATATCACCCAAAGCAGCACAGAGAAGGATATAAAGTAACAGAAACTCCTTTTTTTGCAAAACGAGTACTAAACAATAAACTAAAAACTAAGTGTAGAGTTTCCCCATAATAATACAGGGATGTATGCATAAAGAACAAAGGGGAAGAATATTATAGCTTCAAACTTAAGGATTTAGCAAAACACACTTCTTAACAATAAGGGGCACTCTGAGATGCAAAATCCAATGCCTTGTTTACAACAATGGAAATAGGATCCATGTGCTAGAGGTAGGAACTACTCTGGATCCAGCTTACTTCTGGGAATCAAAAGGATGGCAACAAACAAGGCATCATGCAGATTGGCTGAATTTGCGGGAAGTATCTGCAGAAAGTGAGTGCAGAAATTTGGCATAGTGAAAAACCTCCATAGTGCCTATCCTCATTGACTTGGGAAAGTTAAAGAGAGACAAACTGATACACAAAATTCTGGGTCCTCAAGATAATTCTAGCTAACCTGGAATATAGTCATCAACTATCCCATACACTAGACTCCTGAAAATAATTTATCCTAGAGAAATTTATTTGCTTTAAAGATGAGTCATGAAAAAAAGAAAGTATCACTAGAGCCACACAAATATACAGCAAGAAAAAGAAGAAAAAAATAAGAATATCTTACAAAGAATATTAGGCAGAAAAATGATCTATTGTAGCAACAGTAATTTAAGAATCTCAAGCAAAACCTTCTCTGGAGAAGGAGCATGAAAAAGATATTCTAAAGCTCAGGGAAGAGATCACAAGACAATAGGAAGAAAAAAATTATAATGAAACTATAAAGTGAAAGAAAAAAATAACAAAACCATCCCCCAAATAAAGGCAAAATATAAAGCAGCACAATGGAGAAAAAATTGCAGAAAACAATTAAATAAATATAAGATAGATATAAGAAAAGGAAGGAAAATTAAATAAAGGGGTAAAATGGAAGAGGCAAACTGATTCAAGATTTGCATAGAGTCCAAAAAGAGAAAAAATGAAAAAGAACAAATAATTCACAATATAGTTTAAGTTTATTTCATGGAAATAAAAGATTTGGATTTACACAATGAAATAAAACCTTGTCCAAGAAATATATATATTCAAAATAATAAATAATAAAACATTTCCTAGCAAATGTATAGGATTTCAATGAAAAAGAAACAAGTACTTGGATAAACAGGCAATAAGCTCAAGTTACTTTTAAGGTATGGGGTATGGGTGGGGAATCAGGATGGTCTCTGAACTTTCTGTAGAAAAATTCAAAGCTAGAGATTCTGGAGAAATAATATAACATCCTCAAGAAAAGAGGAGGGGTGGGTAACACAGAATTTTATACCTAGCCAAACTATGATTTAAAAAGAAAGCGATATGCAAGAACTCAGGAAATACTGAAACTATAAGAACTCAGAAAATATTCCCATAGGTGCAGCTTAAGTAATCTACTAGAATAAGAAAAACTATGGGCAAAAGTATTAATGTTGAGCATTTATTCTATTAACATTGAAGAATGGAAAAAATGTAAGATTAGAGTTACAAGAGTATAAATGTCACAAGCCGTGACAGTATAGAAATAATGCAACCAACAAAAGATGGAAAGAGCATGAGCAAGGAAGGTGAGAATTCCCAATATCCTCATCTTTAATGGCTACAGATCAAAGCACATCACTAAAAGCCCACCAATCATTAATACAGATATAATTACATATATAGATGTTAATAGTATGAAAATAATATAATCAAGGAGAAGGCATGGAAAAGAAAAAGGAAATACAGTAACCATCAGTGCTTAAAGTAACAACTTAGGCATGTTTAAAGAAATGGAGAAATAGGGGATTAAGAAATTCATCCTATGTGATGTAATTGTTTTTTAAAAGATTATATTTATTTGAGAGAGAGAGTGAGCAAGTCAGAGAGAGAGCAAGTGAGCACGAGTAGGGGGAGAGGGAGAAGCAGACTCCCCAGGGAGCAGGGAGCCTGACACATGGCTGGATCCCAGGACCCAGGGATCATGACCTGAGTCAAAGGGAGATGCTTAACTGACTTAGCCACCAGGCACCCTGTGATGTAATGTTCTTATTAAAAAGGTATTCATAAGAACAAAAATATAAATCTCCTGATTATTAGAAAAAAATGAAAAATAGATGCATGGGAGGGGAAAAGGCTACATTTGAAAGGTTTTTTAAACAAGTATAAAAACAAAAAGCAAAACATAAAGTAATATGACAGCTAACCCAAATGTATTTATCATCATAATAAATATAAATAAGTTACCTCAACCATTAAGGGAAAGTGAAACCTAACTCTATATGAAAGACATTCCTGATTCAGAAGGGAAAACAGAAGCATGGGCAAAATTTTACCAAGAAAATACAAATAAACAAAAAGGAAGGTTACAATCTGGGGGGGTGGGGCACAAACTTATTAAAAGTATGAAAATAATATAATAGTATTATATTATATTGATCGAATTATAAGAATTATAAGATCGAATTCAGGCTCCAAATCACTAAATGAGACCAAAACGTTTACTTTATAAAACAAGAGAGTAAAATTGAAAATTAAAATATACTAGTTATGAATCTGTATTGTATACCAAAGAACTTGGATACACTATTTAAAGGACAGAAATTATTGAAAGGGAGTTTCACTTTTCTTTGGCATATAGGAAGTCACAAGAGAAAGTGTCTTCCATCCTAAAAATGATATAAAGCTGGATAACCCAAGAACAACAACACTTTTCTTGAACATATAAGAGAGCTGAGTTACAAGGCAACCTCCTGAACTGAATTTTAAGAAGTCACAAGTTCCTCTAAGGATTGGTGGAACACACGAACTACTTCTCCTTTGGCAGAGAACAAGAGGAAGATGTGGCTTCCATAAAAGAGGGTAAGAGAACATCTTGCTAATTGTGCTTTGTGTTACCTGTTCTTTGTTGTTGTTTTTCTTCTTTACCTGCTTTCTTTTGGATTAATTGGATATTTTATTAATGTTCATCTACCTTCACTATTGGCTTCTTAGTTTTACTTTTTTTACTTTTAGTTTTTCCTCTAGGTTTTGCAATATATATCTTTAACATCACATTTTACCTATATAACTTTGTATCAATTATGTATGTTGTAAGAAATTTATAATGGTATACTTAGATTTCTTCCCTTTTATACTATATATAACTGTTGAATTATATTTTAATTCTACATATTTCATAATCCTTACAACACCTTATTACTATTTTGCTTGAGACATTCAATTATCTTTTCATAAATTTTTCTAAAATTACCTGAGAAGAAAGAAAATCTAAATGACCAATTACCATAAAATGAATACAATTGTCAAGTAGCTATTTCTCCATAGTACCAAACTGTGAAGGTTTCAGAAATTAATTCTAAAAGAAAAAGATAAACCTATATTACTTAAATTATTCTGGAGTATTTAGTAAAAAAGACAATTTTCTAAATTCTTTTTGTAAGGTGGCCATGTCATTGATAACAATGTATAAAATAGATTTCACATACACAAAGGAAAACTAGTGGTCAACTAAACTGAAAAAAATCCTAAACGAAAAATTAGCAAAAAGAATCCATTAGCACATTTCAAGAATTATACAAGAATATAGCTGGAGTGGGGTTGGTTTATTTTAGTACTATAGGGATGATTTAAGATTAGGAAACCTAATAATTTAATATAAAATTGAAAACAGAAAAACAAGAGACAACTCACAGGGTCACTTTATTAAGTAGGTAATACATTCATTCACTGGCTATAAGAAATACTTCAAATAACAATGGCTTAAACTAAATGAAAATTTACTTCTCTTTTCTGGAATAGATCGAGCATAAGCAGTTTAGAAATGATATAGTGGCATCCTCATATTGGGGAGTTTATGGTCTCAACTAAAATTAGAGAATTAATAAATGAAGAAAGGTGGAATAGATATTGGGCAGTATCAAACAGTATCTGCCATAGTCGTCCCCATTAATGATGATAATAATACTTTTTTTTAAAGCAGCATTCCTTGATTTAAAAAAAAATAAGGTAAATAATAGGATAAAAATAATAAAAACTATTAGCAAGAAATGTGTCTCATTCTAAAAGCCTGAAATGTAGATATAAAAAATACTGGAAGCATTCTCATTAAAACCAGGAGTAAGGTAGGATACCCACAATGACCACAACTATTCAACTATTTTCTTACAGATATTATTACAAATAAAAATACATGAATGAGAGAAATAAAATTTGTAAAGGATGAAAAGACTTATCAGTTGTTTTGGTTATCTATCGATGCATGGAACCCACACCTAAAAATTATGGGCTTAAAATAAAGACATTTACTATCTCTCATGATTATGTGGCTTAATTAGGCAGTTCTTTACAGTAATTCGAACTTTGTGTTTTAAATCACCTAATTAGCAAACAATCTAATATAAGATTCTAATATTAGATAATGTTCAACTATTTGGAGAAAGATTTTCAGTACTGGGTAAATCTTATCTGTAGGTCTTTGAAAGTTTTGGCTCGCATGTTCCCTCTGACATGGTTCTCTAAGGAAGAAAAGTAGGACCAAAAAAAAAAAAGTAGGACAATATTTAGTTTGTCCTCTTTTAACTGAATGATGGATATGTTTCAAATCCAAGATTTCTGTGGTTAAGTTTTTAGACTGACTTTTTCAGCTTGTTTCACAAAGTAGCATTATGACTCACGCATATAGGGTTCCAGACAGAGTGCAGAAGCAGAAGCCTGATCAAGAGCCCAGCATCAGAGAAATAGAAAATGATATAAATGAATAACCAAGGTTGACATGGCAGGAGAAATATAGAGGTTCTATATGTGAACCTTCATTGGGAAGTTTCTGGGCACATTAAAATATTTTCTGGCAGTCACATGACACCATTTGAATTGACCGTTTGTTGTTATTTTAAGCTTAATTTATCAATTTTAGAACCTTTTCCAGACACATAGAACTGTTTCTATGTTTTATCCCATAAGTTGCTTAAAGTATTTGGTCTTCTTTGATGTGGACTCTATCCAACTTGGAAACTGAACTATGAGTTATATGAGATTTCAATAATACTTTCCTAAGGTAATCCACACCTTTCATCAGCAGTCTCCTGCCTTCTCTCAAATATAAAGACTATATCCAACATTTTAAAAAAGAGGCAACTGTGTTTGTGACATTATATAGTTGTCTGGTATTATTTCTTGCTGTCTCAGAAAGCAAAGGACAGTAAGTCTAGGATAATGATAAACAACATTTTTTGAGAGGAAAGGCCAACTCAAGAAAATAAAAATATGTTACTTTTTTTGTCTGTAAAAAAAAAAAAGTAACTTTTGGAAACTTCCCCTCTTGTATGTCACATGATTCTGATATGATTGTCAATTAAGGGGCCGCTTCCCTGCCCCAAAAGTTGTATATACACAAGCAGGGATAATCAGAGCTCTTGTTAGTGATTGAGATGGAAACTAGGAGATGGGGGGTACCTATCTCCTTGTATAGGTTGAGAAAAAGCATGTAAAAGGAATAAGATTCATTTTTCTCACTATATGGAGAGCTTGGCTAAAGATAGTCAACAGAGAGGGACACGCAGGGACACAGAAAGGGATACAGAGGTAAATGTAGAGTGACAGACTGACCCCAAGACAACTTTTACCTAAAGAATGGATTATCACAAAATAATTTAAATAATGGGGTACACTGTTTAATTTCATCAAACTATTTTCAACTGTTTTAGAAACAACTTATTTGCAGAATCCAGCTTTAAACCTAAAATGTTAAATACCACACATCAACAGTCTTTATACCTCTTTTTGTATACCACATTTATTAAAATTACATGTATGCACCTCCTGTTAGCATTACCATTCTTTTTTTCTTTTTTTAATAGAGGGAGGGGAAGAAGGAGAGGGAGAGAGAGAATCTTAAGCAGGCTCCATGCCTAGCATTGAGTCCTTCATGGGGCTTGATCTCACAACCCTGAAAGCATGACCTGAGCTGAAATCAAGAGTTGGTTGCTTAACTGACTGAGCCACATAGGTGCCCCTAGCATTACCATTCATATGAAATGGTGTTTGTGCAGTTATTTGAATATTTTAATATATTTTGCCCATATTTTACAAAATTGAGTGGAAAACTAATGAATGTGCTAATATTAATGGGTTTAGATAATTTTAAAGTTTGGAAACAAACCTCTTTTTAAGTTGGTTTAAATTTTCAGGACTTCAATTTTCACATATGTATAATCTTATACAACAAAGCTTATAGGTTATGCTACCTCAAATCATGGCAATAAATTATGGTTATTTCTTATATTTCTAACACAAAGCATATATCTGTAATCAGTTTTGTGTGTGTGAATGTACATTTACACAAAAGTTAAATTAGGAAGTGATTATTTTAACAAAAAGGACCTTAACTAAAGAATAATCCACACAATTCCGATAAATGATAGTCATCTGTTATGTACTATAAATATTATATAATACTAATTTATATGTAATCTTTCCGGGAACCATCTATTATATGAAGTTATATGATTAGAACCTCCTAATTAAAATTTTGATATTAAATTGAAGCATTATGATTTTCAAAGTATATTAATAATAATTGCACACAAACATAAAACCTACTCAAATAAACCTATTTCCTTTAGAAACATAGAACCTTGGGAGGATCTTAGATATCTAATTTAATCCCTTCATTTTCATATTGAGCACACAAATGTCCAGAGAAATTTAGTTGACAAATCATGACAAAACCAAGAGTAGAACCATGCTTTCCTAGCTAGTTTAGAAGTTGAAATATGGATTTCTGTATCTAAATGTTTTGTGTTAGCCTGGGTGGCTCATTCAGTTAAGCCCCTGCCTTCGGCTCAGGTCATGATCTCCAGGTCCTGGGATAAGCCCCGCATCAGGCTTCCTACTCAGCAGGGAGTCTGCTTCTCTCTCTCACTCTCCCTCTGCCCCTCCCCACTGCTCGTTCTCTTTCTCTCTCAGATAAATAAATAAAATCTTTGAAATAAAGTAAATGTTTTGTGTTATTTTGGCCTTGTGAAAATATGACATATTTATACTTAGATTGGGAGCTTCTCCTGAACAAAATCTGTATACTATTTCTTTTCTATTTCAAATATCTAAAATTGACAGTTCTTCCTTCAAATAAAAAAAAAAAAAAAATCTCCTAACAGACCATCTCCTTTCACCCTATAGGTAACAACTAAAAACTATGGACAGAATTAAAAGTTCAGCAACCTGAGGGCTCTAAAGAATTGACAAAAGCAGACAGATTTTAGAAGAAAACTAAAACTTGGAGGCAATAATATTCAGAAAGTGAATTTTCTCTGAGATTTTACTCTGAGGTCAAGCACAGTTGTAGCACAGTGCAAAGTGGTTAAAATGCTGAGAGAAAATCTGCTATCTTTTTGTTTAGAAGAACTAAGGGAAGGAGCTACAACAAGCAGAGTTGTGAGAGAGAAAACAGAAAGGAGAGAGCCAGATAAGGCAAATCCAAAAATTTGGGCAAACTCTGCCCAAATCGCTGGTTGGCCCTGGAACCAGAAATTAAGCAGTGAGCTGATTGAAGGCAGTGTGAATTGAGATCTGAGCTTCCACTCACCATAGGCAAGGCAGAGGTTTCTGTTTGAATATAACCAAACTAACCACTTGCCAAAACAAAAACATGAAGGCTCATCGGAAGAATATAACCAAATTCAGAGTCTCTACAACGTAACTGATATAATGTGCAGTATACAACCCAAAACCATTTGATATATGAAGATCCAGGAAATGTGATCCAATCTCTAGGGAAGAGATAATCAGCAGAGGCCAATTCTAAGATGATCACTATGTTAGAATAATCAGACAAGGATTTTAAAGCACCTATTAAAACTATGCTCAATAATACAAATGAAAATATGCTTTTAGTGAATAAAATGATAGGAAAATTAGCAGAGAAACTATTTTTAAAAAGAGCCAACTGGAAATTGTAGAACTAAAAAATGCATATCTGAAATTTTAGAAGTTCATATGATGGGTAAAAGAGCTATATGAAGTTGACAGTGGAAGAACTGTTAATTTGAATTCAGATCAATAAAAATTATTCAGTCGGAAGAAGAGAGAGGGGAAAAGGGTAGAAATAAAGTATAAAGAACCTCAGGTACCTGTAGTATAATATCAAAATGGTGGTTAGAGTTCCAGAAGGAAAGGAGAGAAAGAGAATGGGCAGAAGAAAATCTGAAGAAATAATGACCAAAAACTTCCCAAATTTAATGAAAGACAAAAATTTATAATCCAAGCATCTCGGTGAATCTGAAACAAGTTTGAAGAAAACCAAGCCTAGAGATATACTAGTCAAATTACTTAAGACTAAAATCAAAACACCCCCAAAGAGTTTTTGACCATACAAAGTTCTTAATAAATGTTATTAATTTAAAAAATAAATAATTCTGAAAATATAATTGAACAGAAAACTTTTTTTGTCCTGAGATTCCCACCACCCCCGAGTTTCTATTGTACATATTTATGTACAACTTTAGATAAGTTTAGGAAATTTCATTAAATAAGGTGTGCCAATAGAACTATTATAGAAAACTGAGGAAAAGTTTTAGTCATGAGCTTAAAGTAACAATGTACTAAAAGATACAGGAGTAAAAAGAAACTCATCAAAATTATTTTTATTTTAGTGGTTTTGGAACCTAGAATTTATTTTTCAGGCTTTTGAACATAGCCGAATTATTTACATTATTTTATTGCATATTTTAAGTAAATATATCTATTTATTTATTTTTTTAAGATTTTATTTATTTATTTGTCAGAGAGAGAAAGAACAAGCAGGGGGAGCTGCAGGCAGAGGTAGAAGCAGGCTCCCTGCTGAACAAGGAGCCCAATGTGGGACTCAACCCCAGGATCCTGGGATTATGACCTGAGCTGAAGGCAGACTTTTAACTGAGCCACCCAGGCATCTCTTAGTCAAATATATTTAAAAATAGACCCTTTAGCAGTGAAAATTCAACAACCTTATAGATGTATAAGCAATTTTGTATATTTCCTTACTCTAAACAGAAAATAGGTTCAGCCCTACAGGCATCATCCAGTGCAAAATTAAGTAGGATAAGGTTGGGAGGATCTGAGTTCTAGTACTGGTTCTAGCCATGAATGTAGCCTTGACTGAGTCACTTAGCCTCATTTGAGTTCAATTTCCTCATATATATGATGTGGATTTCACATTTTTTATGGGAAACAATAGAGTACTGATAAAGAGTGAATACTTGTTCCAGACTGGTTTGAATTCTGGCTCTCCCACATAAAGTTAACTACTTTATGTTTCCTTATATTTACATATTTCCGATATCTACAAAATGAAGCAATATCCTCTTCATAGGCATATTGAATTAAATGAAATAATGCATATTCTTATGTCAGTGCCCAACGAGTGTTAGCATTAGTTGTTTTTTAAAATGATCCTGAAATGTGAGGTACAAGTGAAAGTACTAATTAAGTGAATAATAAACACAATTCCTTTTTGCATATTAGAATTTTGAGGTAGGAACATACTAACGGTATGCTTAAGAAAACAGAGTAACTATAATGGAAACAAACAATGACAAATTAGATATTGTTTCATGTATAGGTGAAAATTCACAAAAATAAATCTTGAGACATTAAAAAATCAGTTAATATTTTATGTTTATTTTTGCTTCAAAGATACTTGGAAGTATTCAAATAACTAGTTGAGTACCTCTACCTGGTAGTTTTTTTTTCTCTACAATCATTTTGTTTTGCTTTGTTTTTTTATAATAATATTTTTTTATTATGTTAGTCACCATACAGTACATCCCTGGTTTTTGATGTAAAGTTCGATGATTCATTAGTTGCGTGTAACACCCAGTGCACCATGTAATACGTATCCTCCTTACTACCCATCACCAGCATATCCCATTCCCCCACCCCCTGCCCCTCTGAATACGATCATTTTGTTATAAATGAAAGTAAGCTATATTTCTTCAACTCCCTACCCCTCAAAATTACGTGTTTTTTTTTTTCTTTTGAATCACTAATAACACTTTCAACACCACAAAAAGTGCATTGGTAGAACCAAGTAAAAGGTGTAATTTATTAACATAAATCATTGAGTCTGTAAGTGTAGTACCACAGACTATAGAAAAATATTGTCAATTGAAATCTAAAGCAGAGGATTAACAGCTTGATGAATTACTTGAACAAGTTCATTAGTAAAAGCCATATCCACAAATGCTGAAAATGTCTAGAGTGCCAAGTACTGTGGTTCTCTTTCTAAGCACACTGTTAACAAGTTCTGGAAATGCTATTTCAATAGCTTTAGCAATAATTATAATTTAGAGATGTGGGGTTTTAATTCCCAAGAGTTTAAAGCACTATTGTCCCTATGGCTTAAATTTTCTTTTCTGTGTACTGGGATGTAGAGATAATGATTTGCATGTTTCATATCTTAAAGCTAAAAGATGCACATTTAAATGTGTATTTTTTCAGCTAGATGTAATATACTTTACTCAAATAGTTCACCTATTTTACTAGATGCCTTATTTCCTTTTCTTGGCATTTATTTTAAATATTGCTTGAAAAAATAAAAAAAATTACAATGCTAGGCAGTCAGGCAAGTAATTAGTTGGTGTTTTTACAACTAAATTTTAAAATATTCATAAGTGTCTTGTCATGTGAAAATACCCCTTATTGTAAAGCTCATTTTCATTGTTCTTCCCTTAACATTTTCTATTTCTTGCATGTCTTTGGGAGATTGCACAGCTGAAACTGCCCTAAACTAGAAAGAAATCTGAGGTTACTAAATAGTGTCCAGGATTGTTTTCTCCATCTGTTTCACTCTGCCTTACAGAGAATACTCCCAAACTATGTTATAAATGGAACAGGAGGGGTGCCTAGGTGGCTCAGTTGGTTAAGCGTCTGCTTTCGGCTCAGGTCATGATCCTAGGGTCCTGGGATTGAGCCCGCGTCAGGTTCCCTGCTCAGCAGGTACCTGCTTCTCCCTCTTCTCTCTCTGCCACTCCCCCTCCTTATGTTCCCTCTCTCTTAAATAAATAAAATCAATCTTAAAAAAAAAATAAATGGAACAGGAGCTCTTCAGCACTTAAACAATGTTGTCTATATCTGCATTTAGAATATACTACTAAATCCTTCATACCAAAGAAGGAAATGTTTTCCACTAAATTTAAAATCTTCATTCATTTAATATAAGTCCATTGTATTCAAAACAAAACAAAAACAAGAAGCCCTATATAACACCATAAACCAATCACAGCAAAAGAATGGATGAATTTACAAATAATGGTGAAGTGCCTGGGTGGCTCAGTCGGTTAACCACCCAACTCTTGGTCTTGGCTTAGGTCTCAATCTCAGGGTTATGAGTTCAAGCCCCATGTTGGGCTCCATGAGAATAATGGTGACTATCGAATATATAAAGTAGAAAATAATTATTGTGGAAAGACCATGAGATATGGAGTCAGCCTGAACTGGTCTTAAGACAGGGTATAGCTCAGAATAGAAAAACTGAACCCCCATCTCTTTAGCTCTTAAGTGGAAATAATGTCAACTGGGCAGTTGACACAATTAAATGACATGCTTGATCATGCATCATAATCCACATCTATTATTTATGTAGTGATTTGTGGACTGAGTTAGCTATAAGGTTTGTACTTTATCCAAGTATTCAGTTAATATACTGTATTAACAGAAATCTGAACTATGATGTTAGGAAACTTGTGTTATGTAACTGAAACCCATGCATGCCAAAATGTGCAAGACTAGGACTGTCTACTCTTTCTTTTTTTTTTTTTTCTTCTTACTGGCCTTTATGCTGCTGTCATGTTTAACTTTTATGTTATAAACCCCACAACATTGTTATTTTTGTATGAGTAATTATTGTGTAAAAG
This sequence comes from Ursus maritimus, assembly GCF_017311325.1. NCBI lineage: Eukaryota > Metazoa > Chordata > Mammalia > Carnivora > Ursidae > Ursus > Ursus maritimus. The sequence continues at coordinate 52,846,208 of NW_024426774.1, forward strand.
ATTTAAATAATTTTTTAAAATCTTATATATTAACCCATGTGTTTATCGTTTCCAGTGTTCATCAGTCCCTCGTGTAAACCCATTTTCATTTAATATCATTTTCTGTCTGCTCGAAAGACATCCTTTAATATTTCTTGTAGTGCCAGTCATTCTTTCAGATTTTATGTCTGAAAGCAACTTTATCTCATGTTTGCCTTCAAAAGACATTTTGCTGGGTATAGAATTCTAGATAGGCGGGGGTTTTTCCTTTCAGTGCTTTAAAGATGTTTCTCCATTGTCTTCTATGATTGTTTCTGATGAAAATTCTGTTATATTCATCTTTGTTCCTTTGTTCTCATCTTTTTTTATTGCTTTTATGATTTTATACTGGCTATGATGTATCTCTTGTGCTTGGAGTTCATTGAATTTCTTTGTGGGTTAATAGTTTCCATAAACTCTGAAAATTGCTAGGTCATTATTTATTTCAAATATCCTGTATACTGTCCCCCCACTTCCTCCTTCAGAGACTCTAACCAACCATACACTAGGCTACTTAAAGTTGTACAACTCGCTGTTCATTAAATTTTTTTCAGTTTGAATAATTCCTATTGATATGTCAAGTTCACTAATTATTAATCTTCTGCAATGTGTAAATTGCCATTAATCCTACATAGTGTATTTTCACCTTAGAACACCATAGCTTTTATCTCTAAAAGTTTGAGTTCAGTCTTTTTAATATCCTTCATGTTTCTACGTAACTTTTTGAACACATGTACTAACTGTAGCTATTTTAATATAGCTAATCTGTTAATTTTAACATTTACATCAGGTACAGGTTTGTTTCAATTGATTCTTATTATAGGTTGTGTTTTTGGTTCTTTGCATGCCTAGTTATCTTTAATTAGACGGCAGTCATTGTTTTCACAGGTGCTGGGCATTTTTGTTTTCCTAGAAGCATTTTTACGCTTTGTTCTAGCATGCTGTTGTTATGTGGGAATGGTTTGATCCTTTTTGACCTTGCTTTTAGGTTTGTTTGGTGGGTCCAGAGCAGTGCAACCTAGGGCAAATCATTCCTCACTACTCAGGCAAGTTACTACCCAGTGACCTTGGTTGGTGAGAACTGGCATTGTTATTAGATGCTGTGAGCACCGGACAATGTTTGCTCCCTCTAATCCCTTTGGATGTCTTTTTCCAGCCTCCATTTCCTCACATATATGTCCTAATCAGTACTGCATTTAATTCTCAAGGGGGATATCTGCAGATCTCTGGACTTCAGTCTTCTCTTCTCACAGGTACTCCATCCTGTGAACTCTAGCTATCTTAGTCTCCCTAGACTCTCAGCTCCATTTTCTTGCTCATGATGTCTACTGGGCTCTTTTTCAGTTCTTCCTTGCATCATGGTCTGGAAACTCCCTCAAGGAAGTAAGCTGGGAAAATCGTAGGGCTCCATTGTTTCCTCATTCTCAGGTCTTGAAATCCACTTTTCCATGTAGTTTATTTGGTTCTTTCAGCAAGAAGGGTACATGCAGTCCTCATTATTCCATCTTGGCTGGAAACAGAAGGTAGAGCTGTCTTTTAAGAAACTACCACTTCTTGAGTTTTTGTGTAATATCAGAAAAGAATATCTATAGTTATCTGAAAACACTATTAAAATACTTTTCCTTTTCCCAACTACAATCTGTGTGAGCTTGGATTTAACAATAACATATCGTAACAAATTAAATGCAGAATACCACTCTTCTATATAGTGTGAATCTAACCAGAAACCTTGATTTTATTACTTGGATCAGAGTTTTACTAGCAGCTAGAGGTATGCCATTTCATCTTAGACTAGGCAATTAAGCTTTCCCTAACAGATTTAAAACCAGAACACCCAGAAGTTACTAAAATAGTGAAGTAAAATGAAGACATTTCAAATAGCTACACATTTTATGTATTTCTCTACTCTTTTGTTTAGTGGTTGAATGAAAAAGGAGAGATCTCTATGTGGATTCATATAATCAGTACACACCCAGCTGCCCATGTACACATAAAATTTAGGAGTCATCTGTAACAGCAACTGGGACTGTAAAAAAATTCTCCTGAGCTATACAGTTAAGCTATAGAATTCTAGTGAGTTTTTTTGGCACACTTGCCTGAAATGTAACAATTCTTTCCTGCACATATAATTTCCACAGATAAGTGTTTTTTATGAATAGTTTCCAAGAATGACAGTATGCTCAATAGTTAAGATCACAGTATTTGAAATTAGACTGCTTGGGTTCAAACTCTGGCTCCAATTACTTTCTAATTGTGTGACCTTGAGAATGTCACTTAATATGCTTACTTCAGCTTCTTTTCTTGTAAAATGGTGATAAAAGTGTTATTTACATAGTTGTTTTGAGAAGCAAATTAGTTAATGGTAATTTTTTAAAATCATGCATGGTAAATAAAACATTTAGCAACCTATAGAAGTTTAGCAATTACAGTTTCTTTTCAACCCTGTTGGCTATTATCCAAAGAACTTTAAAAGCACAACTATCTGAGATCTACCCCTAGATGTACTCATTTATGAAGTCTAAGAAGGCACAACACAAATTTGTTGTTTTGTTTTTGAGTCTCACAAGTAATTCTGATCATCATATTCTGGCAAGAATTGAAGATCATGGTTATTTAGATAAACTGTCACTTATACTAATCAGTATTAGGTTAAATTTAAATTGTTCCTAGAAACATTTTCTAATCCTGAATAGCTCAGGGAATCAGAGTCAAATTGCTTCAAGTAGGGGGAGGCAGAACTCTGCCATCAGAATGTATCTAAATTCATAAAATATTTAATAAGTAACTACTGAATATCAGTATTGGGTAGACAGAGATGAGTAAGGTGCCTCTGTTCTGAGGAATGTAAAAGTTAGTGATAATGGAGTATGATAAAGCATTGTTTCCCAAGGTGTGGTACATGCCTGCATACAACTGACTCTGTGTAATAAGCAACCCAAGTTTTCCCGGGATCAGGGTTGCCTGTCTGTAGCAAGCAAGAAAGAGTACTGATAGATGGGCTCTATTCTGCAGTAGACTTTCCTGCAATCATGGCATTATTAAGGTCAGTTTTTCTACAGCCATCCTGAGATGCATAAACGGCAGCTGAGCTTGAGCTGGAACAGAGCTGCCAGGCCTACCAACTGCTCCTTCTCTATGTAGAAACAGATTTCCTAGAGATTGGATGGCGCCAACCTAGAGAAACTATCCACACAGCCCTCTGTGTGTTCACTGAAGGGCCACTAACCCCTACTGTTTCCAATAATACCTAAAGGAAGAAGAATGTGTTACAGAATGCAGTTATCCACTGCATATATGAAAATACAATTTTCAGAGTGATATATCTCTATATAGCCATACCTTAAAATGCATTTAATTATTTTGATATTATCATAGCTGTAAGACACTGGAACAGTGGTGAATGCACTAATAAGTGTTTCACATCTATACCTTTCATCAGGTCTCCCAAAGTCATTTACGACAAATAAAGCATCCTTACTGCCCTTATGACCTCTGCTTAGATTTTCTGGCTTAGTGAATTCTAAACAGACGAAAAGAAAAAAAAATAGAGTAATAGAGATGATCAAGTTAGTAAAGTCAGAAAATTAATTAAGGGAAAATTAAATAGTTATAGGAAAACGAAAAGAGAAAGATTCTCTTTTTTATATCCTGGAATGAATTCTTTAATACAAGAAACAATGAGCATTATTATTAAACAGTCCTTAACATACTCTGAGTTACTATTTTTTTTATACTATGAAATAATTAATGCTCCTACAAACAAGTTATTTTATATACTAATTAATACTTGGAAGAAAATGGTACAATTGTCTAGGTATTCATTAGCATGAAAGCAATCATTCTAATCCCAGCACAGTTTTAACTTGCCTTGTGACTTTCAGAATAACAGTATTCATTTCTCACCCATACAATAAAGAAGTTGGACCAGATGATATCTAAAGGTTCTGACAGTTCTAAATGTTAATAATACTATATTACTTATATAGCCAGTCTTTCTTTTTTCTAAACTTAAATCAGCATTTTCCCTAAAAATAGTGGAAAGTTTCCAAAATACATCATGTTTTAGAAAACTAAAGTTTTCTAAGATCTATTTCAGACTAGGAACTGAAAATAGTGATTTCCTTACAAATAAATCGAAGTCCTTATTTCCCACCAACCATGTTCTTAAGAATATGAAAGTATATTTAAAATTCAGAAATGTATAAAAAACTTAGAAATAGTTATTGAATTGAAAGTAAAACTATAAAAAAAATAGTCCTATTTACTTAGTGAGTTGAAGCTTTGTATTAGGAAGTTATTACAATAAAAAAATTAGTAGATTACCTATTTTTGGAGGATCAACGATATTTAAAAATACAACTACTTTACTCTGTATAATTCTACAACATAATCGTTAATTCTCCTGAACTGCCAAAACTTATATGCAACTATTTTCACATACCTCTCCAAGGAAAGGTTTCATTGACCATTGCAAACATTGATTTATTAAATAAAATACAAGTCCATAAAAAAAAAAAAAAGAAGTCCATGCTTTATAAGTCAGCATTAAATTTCTCACAGAGAAATCAAGAAAAAATATTTCCTATCATAGATAGCTATTAACTGTCTTTGTTACATCTTACAACTAATATTTCATAAAAGAAATCAAGTTAAGTGGGAGCTGCCTTTACAGATGATGCTTGTGCTTTGGCCATTCTTCGAACCAATGCTTCTTGTTTTTTTCTTTGAATTTCTTCAGGAGAATACTTTTTATTTTTCTCTTCTTCCTCTAAAAATTAAACAAAATATAGATATTACATTTATAAAGTCATACTGAGTATGAATTTTAATTTTTACTTTTTTATTACCCAGACTTGTCATATTGGTATAACTATTAAATCACACTGAACTACTAAATATGATATTCCACATAGAGATACAGTGCTCTAGGCCAAAAGAAAATCAAGCACTGATCAATCTGTTCTTATTTTATATACCTTTTCACAGTGTGATAAAGTTCATTTGATTAAAACTGTACATTTTAACTTCCTAGCATATAATTCTTGTGAATAAGGACATCTAAAGTATATAATCGACAAATGAGTATTTTTTAAAACCTGGGATTTTAAATGTTATATAAACTTTAATAGAAAAGTAGTTGAAATATATATAATGAATTAAATACAAACATCTCAAATGTATTTTTACTATAAGCTATATTAATATTCACACCAACCTCTTTCCTCTATAGAGCTCCAAGATTTTCATTTTAGCCATTGAGGACAAATGTTTTAAAGTGTTCTAGTGAAATCTATCATGACAATAAGCATATAATTCACTGTCAAATGTTTTTATTTGGAGAATACATTTTATATAAACATTAGAAAATTATTTCAAAAAGAAGAATATCTGAATAAAATCTTCAATTTGAATGTCTTTTTAAGTATACAGAAATGTGAAGCGTTCTGACATATTCCGATGCAGCATATTGTAGTGTATACTTCAGGGAGATATACTATAAAATAAACAATGTGTTTTAAATTAATGAAAATAATTTTGATTTTAATAATACATCCAATTCTATCTCTGCAAAATACTGAGTTCTAATAAAATGAATTTAATTCCACAGTATAGTCACTTGGAGCTAAAAAATATTAGATTATCTATATAATGCTAATAAAAGTCAAACTTAAAAATTAGCAAATGTATTTTCTCATTTAAAGGATGTTTTAAAATTAAGACTATCACCTTAAATCGTATTTACATGCCCCTGTATTGGTAAAACTGTTTATGTTGTAAAATCTGCCTCTCATGGAGTAAGAATCTGTAGTACTATTGGCAGAGAAGTATCATTTACACTACCATCTAGACAAAGGTTCAGACTTTGTTGTAAGACATTTCCCTTGTTAACTAAGGGAGATTATTTGTCCAAAATAAATTATCTGTCTCCCCTTCCTTTCTTGGTATAATTGGAAATGGGAGAGGGTGTTCAGGGTAAGAGATAAATATTTCAGATAAACTCCCCAGATTACTCTGATGCCTTATTTATTTCCTAAACTAATTATCTCACAGACTTGTAGCTATTTTTCCTTACAGAAAGATGCTACAAGATACTTTATAATTAGCTTGACTAATTGTCTTACTATTTTAGTCTCAAAGCTGAGAAACATAAACTCAGAATACACACACACAGAATTGCATTGAATGGACCATAAGTCTGGAAGGAAAACAGGTTAATAATCCATGACAACAGAAAAGAACATAGCTCCCTAAAACTGGTTTTACAATTGGATTGGTGATATTCCTGGAAAATAATTTCAAATGACGTAAATAAGGTCACACCATGAAATTTTGATTTAGAGAGTCATCCATTTCTCCCATCAGCCCTTCCTTTAACTCAGTCTTCAATAAAAAACACGGCAAAGTCTCAAACTATTGCAAGGTACAAAGCAAGAGTGGCTCTTCTTAATCTTTATTCTCTTAAACGAGGTCAGCAAAAAGGAAAAAAAAAAATTCCGTAAAGGGCCAGAAAGTGAATACATTAAACTTTGAAGGTCATATGGTTTCTTGGTGCAACTGCTCAGCTGTTATTGTAGCATGAAAACAAGCAGATATGGACAATACAAATGATGTGACTGTGTTCAAATAAAACTTTGTTTAGGGACAATGAAATCTGAATTCCATATAAGTTTCAAAGGTCATGAAATATTACTCTTCTCCAGATTTTTTCAACTATTTAAAGTGTGAAGACCATCTAAGCATGCTGGCTGTACAAAAACAGGGTATGGGCTGGATTTGAATAGGCCATGGTTTGCCAAACCCTGCCTTAGAGCAATGAGGCAGTTAAATGGATTTTGTTTCAGAGATACTCCCTGGAGAGCAGCTTGATACTGTAACAAAGTAAAAGAAAGTAGAAACAGTAGAAAATACCAAGAAGATTAATGTTAATTAGAAGATTAGGTACTATCAGTAAACTTAGAAAAATTGGTAAGATAAACTGAAAGAGAGATTATCCACCCATAAAAAAATGCAGATGGATAGTAGTTTTGGGAAAACGCAAATATTACAGAGATGTAGTATTTAATATAGTTATAACTATATGTAACTAAATTCATGTTGAGAGTATGGTCCAATTAATTACACTTATTTAAATACAAATTTAAATATTTAAAATTATTATAGATTGACCACAATTTTTAAAGTTTCAAAATATCTAGGCTATAAGGTAGGGAAATATTCATCGTCAATGTTGATAAGAATATAAATTGATGTGACTTTTGGGGAAGATTTGGTGATATCCATCAAATTCAAAACATTCTCTTACATCAATATTTCAATAATTAACATATATGATCACACGAGAACAGAGAAATTTATGTAGAAGTATATTCACTGGAGGATTGTTTGTAATGCAAAACATGCAACCAAACTGAACTTTCCATCAATGGAGAAACAGTTAAATAAATCATGGTACATCCGTATAATGACATACTATGCAGTCACTAAAGGACTGAAGCAAAACTATACGAATAAGAGGGAAAGATAGCTATATTAAATGAAGGCAAAACCAAGTTGCCAAATAGAGGGTATACAGTATATAATTCCACCTGATTAAATAAATGTGTAGGTACACACATGATACATACAAACACGCATGCACGCTTTTATATGCAAAGAAAATACTACATGATGTATTTCAAACTGTTAACTGTGGTTTCCCTGAAGAATGGCTGTGAGAAAGAGAAATAGATAATTTAATTTTTCACTTCAAATTAATCTATTCTGTTTTCTTTCTTTCTTTTTAAACAACTAGCATATTACTGTTACAAGTTAAAAAAAAGGGGGTGGGATCACTTAAATAGGGAAGCTGTAGCAGTAATGCCAACAAAATCATCATCTAAAATCTAAACAGAAAACAATGAGCTAATGTTAAAAGAAGCTAGAAACTCCCTCACCTTATTAGCATTGATCTACATAATAGATAAGAATCCTAATGTTAGCCCCAAGTGAGGAAGACTGATTAAGAAAATCAATAATTACAAGCTAGCATAGTAAATGCTATAACAGAAGTTAACACTGGATATTGGAGAAACCCAGAGAAAGTGAAGCTAAATTATCTGGGGATAGAAACACTGTGTTTTAAAGGACAAATGGAAAATGGCCAGGCAGATCTGGTATTTGCATGTGGGGGCACTATGTTTCTGGGTGAAGGAAACAGCATCTGTAAAACCATGAGGCTGTGAGAAAGAACTGAGCATTAAGAAGTACAAGTAGTTACGCCAGACACAGTCCCTTTTAAAAAACATTACAGTATCAATGAGTCACAGATTTTCACATTATATTGCATGATATTCACTCAAATACTTACTAAACATCTTCTAAGTGGCAGATGCTGTGGTAGGTCTACTTATTCAGATAGGACAGACAATAATCAATACTTGCTTGCAAATTGTGATAAATGAAATGAAGGAAATAAGACAGGTGATGGAAAATAACAAAGAAAAGACCTATTTATAGATTGTTCAAGGAAGGTCTCTATAAGGAAGTCACACTTAAATTGAGACCTAAGAATAAAAAAGCACCAATCAAAAGATGGGAATGGGGGGGGGGTGTCAAATGCTGGGAAGTAGTAATTTTAGTTGGGAATAGCACAGTCAGAGCTCTTGAACTAGGAAAGAAACTATTCTGTTTGGGGAACCGAAAGATAGCTAGTGTAGTTGAAGCTTAGTAGGTGAGGTAAAAAAGCAGGCAGACGGAAAAGGAGTGATAACCCAGGGCCTTGTAGATCAGCCTAGAGTTGGAATTTTCTTTGAAAAACGATGGGCCATCACTGAAGGTTGTGGTTAAGCACAGGAATGCCATGTTTGCCTATTTGTTTTTAAAAGATTATTCTGTTTGGAGACTAGAATTGAAAAGGGACAGATAAAAGAACTACAATCTAGTTAAAAAATGTTGGCTTGGATAAGGGTGGTAGCAGTTAAGAGAGAAAAATGGACAATATTGAGATGTACTTTTTTGAAGTAGAAACAATGGAACTTGATAGAATTGTGGGAAAGGAATCAGAAGAATCCAAAACGACAAGTTGTACTAAGTAAATTACAGTTCTAACCATCACAACTAACATTTCTATATCAGATATTATAGTAGCAAATGTGTCTAATTAGAATGCTCTGAATTTTCAAATATTGTTCACCTCAATGTTCTGCAAAACATAGGAGTAAGATTATTCGAGTTTTAAAACAATGAGGTATTTCGTAAACACAATCTCGTAGCAATATATCTACCAAAAAGTATAATTTTCTAGGAAATAATTCAGAAAACATTCAACAAATATTTATTGAGTACCTACCAGATGCTAGTCATTGTATTAAAATATAAGAAAGACTCAAATGCAGTCCTCTGAAAACATAAATCACCCACACTTTGTATATTAGAGCTTATTTAGTTCTAAGAGTCACTTTAAGAATTCTAGTTAAGCATCATGATTTTTAAAAATTTGTTACACAAATTCAATATAACAAATAACTAGTTAGCTACTGTCCCAGGTGATAATTTTCGTAGAAAACTATTTTATACATACCTTTTGGAGGTTGTTTCAAAGATTCAGAACGTTTTGCCAAAGACTGCTGTTGAACAGTCTTCCCACAAAATGGGTTGACAGTTTTATTTTTCTCCAAACCCTGTGTAATTTTGGTATCAGAAATACTTGCTGGTATACAATTTTGACTAAGCTGGGAAAGTATTTGAGAATTTTTCATCTTTGTAAATGTATACTTAGGAAATCGAACTGGTCTGTTAAGATCACTCTTAGGTCCATCTGTTGTGCTCCTATGGGATAGATGCTGAGTACTTAATTTCTTCTTGTCAGTAGCAGTTTCTGTATTCCTATGATCTGACCTCACATTCAAACTTGAATTTCCTATAAGAACCGATTCAGTACTATTCACTTGTATTGGAACATCAGTGTTATTACAGGAATAATGTAGATTATTGATCTGACGATTTGAGTTCTTAGAGTATATTGTTAAATTAGTTGTAGCACCTAAAAAACTTGGAGAATTTCCACAAATTTCTCCTTTTTCCATCTTTACTGGTTTATTTAATTGTGAGCTATTTGTGAAAGATGTATACCCTGAAATGCTGCTCAGATTCAAATGCTTCGATTGCACCAATTGACTTTTTTGTTTAGCTGTAGTAAACATATTTTTGGCTCCATGTTTGGAACAATTATTGACCTCAAGTTTACTTTCTGATATCTTGCTGTCCTTTCTAATGTCTTGTTGCTGAGTTAGTCTTTCAATATCATCACATGCTTGGTATAATAAATCATCATCTACATCATCTGCTTCCCAGGTATCCTCTAATTGATGACATGCTTTAACAATTTCATTGGCAAATGATGGATCATTCCAGTCATCAAAGAAAGAACCTAACTTTGATGCATTAGTCTGATTTGGATTAGAAACACTGGTTTCATTGCCCAAAGTTGCAGAGCCAAAAGGATCTATATTAGCAGGTGCTTTAAAAGACTGATTATAAATGGACTTATTTTTTTGTTCATTAGAATATCCTGTGTTCAAAGCTGACTTTTCAGAAATATTTACATCAGAAGTAAATTTAGTGTGCATATCTTCTTTTACTTTTGTCAGATTAGACGCAACTGCGCCGTCTTGAATTTTGTCTTGAACAACAGTTTTACCGAAATATTTCTCAAATTTCGTTTTATTTCCAGTGGATGGTAATTTGCTTGGTTTATCGTTTGGATTTAGTGAAAACCCATATTTTCCAGAATCTATTGATTCCTTGTTATGTGTCTTTGAAGGGAGATCCTGTAAAATTTTTGAATCTCTTAACCTGGTATCTAGACTTGTATTCATTCTTGACTTATTTTTATCATTTTTATTGTTGAAGTTATAAATTCGCTTTTGATCAGCAATCTGGGCTGTTGTAGGAGCAGGGAAAGGTTCACACATTTTGACATTTTGCATAACAAAAGGTTCATTACTTAGTAAGTTTTCCCAATCATCCTCAAAATCACTGGTAGTAAATGCATCAAGGTATTTATGAAAAGCTTCTGGCTTCTCAGTGTAAGAAGTCACACATGATTTTGTCATTCCAGGAGTGTCTACTTGACAAAAAAGTGATCCTGGGGTTTTATCTGGCAGTTTTTCAGGGACCAGACTTTCATTCATAATTATTTTCTCCTCTTTTAAAGCGCTTTTCTTTTCAAAGGTGGTATTACTCATGTTTAAAAAAGCATCTGACAAATCTTGGCTGAACTGTCCACTACATTTCTGAGTAGAGCCATCAAAAATGGCATTAAAGGCTGCTTCAGCATTTTGGTCAAATAGCTTCTGAATGCTATTTTGATCATTTACCACAGACATTCTGGTGTTTTCTTTCATTGGCTTCTTTATTATAGAATTATCTACTTCAGGAATTATATCATGTAATAACTGCATCTGTACATTATCTTTAGAATTGCTTAAAGTCTCTGCTTCTGAAATTGTCTGGATAAAATCATGATTTCTTTTGTTTTGCTCTTGAATCACATCTAGCTCTTCCATATTTTTATCAAATTGCTTAGCCAATTTCATAAGTTCTTCCTCTTGATTTTGTGTTTTTAACCTATTGAAAAAATTTTAGAAATTGTAACTAGGAAAACTTCTAAGAGTCATTATAAATATTCAACTGTTACTTAGCTTTTAAAATATATTAAAACTGAAAATGTTAACATAATTATTTTAAGTCTAAAATTTTACATGTCAAAACTAAAAAAATATAATTTATAGCCATTTTGATACATTTACAAAACCAAAACAGTATTATTAAAAATATTTACTCCACTGAATGTCAGGAAAGCTGAAAAGTTTGAACTTACTTTGTGCAGCTGATTTTTGCTCTTGATTTTCCTTTTGCTACACTAGGAGTACAAGGAATAGCCGTTGCACCAATCCACACGCCTAGCATGGAGTTTGTTGTTGGTTTTTCATCCTTTGGCAGAAGGGAAAAAAAAGGGATTTACAGACTCCCCCGCCCCCCTCAAAAAAAAAGAAAACTTTAACTATACTGAATTATTTTCCTAAAACAATAAATTCTGGTAAGGTGGTAGTTACTAAACATATTCCAGAACAATGAGAAACTGGAGAATGGCAATAACAAGCTGTAAGAAGTGATCCATTTATGTTTCAGGAAATGAAAACATTCAGAATTGGTAATTTCTTATTTTCTAAAAAATAAAGTTTTAAGAATTTAATTAATTAACAAATGCATATTCAACAGTAAAAGCACATTTTTTTTCCAAGAAAAAACTGACTGACTTAAGAATGGAGAGATACATATGGAATTCTTTCTGTATCACCCGATTCTCCAAATTTTCCCTAGCCCCATTATAATCTTTATCTAAAGTTGGACAATCCACGTTGACCTGAATTGAGAACACTTAAAATTAAACTCAGAACGAGTCAAGAGCAAGGTTAGAACTGATGCTAAGAATAAGGCAGGGAGGGATAAGAACAAAAATTAGAAAAAGCAGCAAAAGAAGTTTAACCACTATAAAGGAAAAGAAGGGCCATTTTAATCCTGGATGTTCCTGCTACTCCTTTCAGTCAGTTGATCATGCAAAAAAATTAGAAAATGAGTTTATTCATTAGTTACAAACCAACAAATCAAATGGCTTAACCATTTTCTACTCTATTTTTGTACTTAGAATGAACATAGTACTTAGAATGAACATAAATATCATTCAATCTAAAAATAATCTTATTACTAGGTTATAGGATACTTGAAAGCATGGACTGATCTTATCATGAGCATCCAGCAAAATGCTAGGCATGGAGAAGTTATCAGTTTATATTTATTTATTAGGTTTAGGTGAAAATATCCCTACAACTTGGTACTTTAAAATCCTCAATCAACAAGCAGTTTTCTTAGATGTCCAGTTGAACCTAGATTTTAGCTTCACAAAATACTCCAGTAATCAGTAATTTTACTTTCAGACTCAATATTTATTTTCACTTTTGTGTCAATAACAACCTTGAATTTAGGGAAAATATTCTTAATGATTTAATTATGGACCCTTTGTCCATTTACCAAGTATTTTTAAATTCATTCACTTTTTAGAGAAGAAAGGTATGACAACTTTATATGCCCAATTTTATATATACAGGGGCCCTATGTATGTTTTTATACTATTTGTGTTATATTTTAAAAATGTCTTTAACAATAATTGCATATTTATTGATTTCCAACTACAATCCAGGTGCTATATAAGGTATCTGAACACAGTACTTCATTTAATCCTAAGGAGTATTCTGTGTAGTGTTGTATAAAAATGATGAAAAAATATACATCCTCAAACAACACTATATGAAAAGTATCCCTCAAGAAACTGAAATGATTGTCCAGGGAAAACGAAAGTGCGTATTAAAAAAAAAAATGCCATCTCTGAAAATATCAAGGTGCCTTGAATAACTACTTGAGGGGGTAACTCACCTAAAAATAAAAAACATGTACATGTCATTTTCAGAACATGACAATCTTATTCTACCAAAGATTTACATGCTTTAAAAGTATTAGTTGAAAAGAGTAACATTTAAAAGCAACTAATTTCACTGTATTTTTTTCTTATATACAAGTTACCACCTGCATATTGTTACCATTTCTTGTGAGCTATTATTTCCAGCCCACTTAGGTAAAGGGTCCAGTAATTTACTCAACTATCTTTTTATCACTATTTAAGCTGGCTAGTCCAAACACATTTTATTATGCTTCTTTCATGTGAAACCCACAATTAATGAAGATCTATTGTTAACTTATGAAGTAAATAGTATTATGGCATAAAAGCTATTTAACTAATGAACCATATGTAAAATGAATTTCTATGACATGCCAAACATGGAATGTAGAGCTAGTAGCAACAGAGTTGTTTTGACTGTGTTAATTGTAATTTTGGATATTTTATAGCCACTAAGAAAAACTTTATTTCCTGTCTCCTCCACCTGGATGATGGTAATTCCTTATAACCACAGTTTGGGACAATGCCATCTATTGTTTATGGTGAACATATAGTCACTATCCAAGGGTATGTCAAGGAAAAAATCCCTTATTTCCTACAGAGAGGACACTGAGCAAAAATTAGATGTTTTCTGAATTTAAATATTGTTAAGTAAGAAAAAAAGAGAGGACAGTAAAGAGGTTCAGAATACAGGTTGCCTTAAACTCGTATTTCTATTTCATTCAAGCAGTACAGGAATTGAAATAAAGAAAAGGAAACTTTTGAAGATGGTTCTATGACAGCAAATTATTTAACTATTATAATGAACTTTAAAATAATCTTACATTTATAGTGCTCTATGTTTACAAAGAATTTTTATTTAATTTAATCCTCGTGATAGTCCAATGGAGAGAGCAAGACAAGTAATTCCAGTTTATCGCCGAATGAACTAAAGTTCTGAGAGCTTAAGTGACTTGCTTATGGTCACCCGGTATAGGAGGTAGACTGAGAACTAAATTCAAATCCAGTGTTCTTTCCAATGTTTTGAGTGTTTCTCAATGATCGTATTAGTCTATGAGTATTAAGAAGAGCAATTTCAATGGGGAAAAGTGTGCTATACACAGTAAACAAATACCAATCACAAAAAACTTTAAAAAGTTTAAATTTTTATTGTCTGATTCTATTATTGTAGTAACTTTAAAAATAATGCCATATATTGTTAAACAATATTAAAAACAAAATAAATACAAAGCTCTAGTCAAAAATCATTACTCTAAAAAAATTAAAATATAAGATATAAGCTTAGGAAAATATATATTGCCAATTATACATTATGTTCCTTTTCTCAAAACATACATTTCAGTAGTACAAAAGGTAAAAGTAACCTCTGGTGCTCTATTTTCAGAAAAGAGAATTGTAAAAGACAAAACATTTTTCATACATGGGCCTAGTGACATAGTTTTCGGGTTTAAGATAAACTATAAAACTAGTGATATTTACCTGAGGAGCAATGCGATTAACAATATGTGAGATTTCATCACTATCTGTGGTGTAAATCTGTTTTTTTCTTCCTTTACCTAAAGAACAAAGACATTTCTATAAATGGTCAACAACTTAATTAAAAAACTTAATTTTTAAAAATAGCAGTCACTCCTTAGGAAACAATTGTAATTAGCATGGCTTAGATCACTACGCACTGACATCACACGCGTAACCTAACAATCACATAAGATTCTCAAAAAACATCTGTTGTATAGAAGTTCGATTACTCTACTGAAATTCTATAGTTAAATCCTAATCATTTACCAAATATCTACCCAGATAGAAATATTAATAGTAAATTACCTAACTGTTTTGTCATTGGAGAATTTTGATCCCAAAAGATATCATTCTGTCCATCTGGATCATTAGGAGAACTGAAGGCAGATGACAAGAAATCCATTTTCAGCACTCTCTTTGGTGTTTCATATCTTTCTACATAAAATAAAAAACAATTGTTGCATTTTACTTTACTTCCTAAAACCCCAATGTCACATATCCTTTAGATTACTTTTTATAGTCCAATTATAAAATTTTCTCCTAGAGATATTGCTTTAATAACGGAACTGTTTCACATAAAAATCCATGTAATACTTCACAAATTTGACACTGTAAATATCAATTATTTTAAGATAATCCAGTAGCTCTATGACTGTATAATACTGTATAATCTAGTCACTCCATCATTACCACTGGAACTTGGAGGCTTTGGGAACCACCTTAATTTATACATACATTTCGAAAATCAAAACGCTCCCAGCAGAAACTTCAGTAAGAGTCTGTTTAGCCCCCTTTTCATCAACTCTATCCAACTTACACTAATTACTTCAAAAACTTTTAGGGACCCATTTCCTGTTAAGTTTTGTCCAGTATCACTTTCAAATTTCTACAAACATTTGTTTTTGTTCATTCCAGAATTGCTTTATGGGAGTAAACTAAAGACAAGTAAGGTAACAAAAGTCGTTATTTTAAGAACACACTTTAAGAAAGAGCTTTTGTGTGAATTTCAGTTCCTACCAGGATTTATTAGAAATCTTTAAAAAAAAAGAGAACACCAAAAACTGACCAGAATGAAATATTCAGGGCCCCTTAGTTTCCTACTTTGAGGGACATCATACACAGGAACATCCGGTTTATTCATAATGAAGTGAGACATCCCCAAAACTCTGAGGATGATAGAGATAGCTATAGCTTTTTATACGATCCCTTCACTAAAGCAAGTCAGGGCAAAAAGTTTGGCGGGGGGGAGTGGAGGGGCCCGGGGAACAATTTTCCTGGGAATAAGAAGGCAGCAAGTCTTATCAGATAGTTTTCTTTGCTCTGCCACTGCTGATGACTGAGCAGTCTAGAAATAACTGCCCTCCTTCCCTCAAACAGGTAAATCACAGGGCCTATTCCTACAGCAAGACAAGTGGGTGGTCAGAACGTGGCAGAGCTCAAATTCGTAGACTAAAACCATGGGGGTAGTGGCGTCGTGTTCCTTTCGGACTCACGAGGGGAGAAGCCCAGAGAAAGAAAACACTTCGGACTCCACCCCCACCCGCACCCTAAGATTCCCCACTGCAAGCGGGGCTGTGGGGCTGCAGCGCTTAAGCCCGGAGAGGCCGCGTTGCCGACGTCTCACCCTCGGGGTTACTTTTACTGCACGAAGCGGCTGCTGGAGGCTGCTCTTGTTGCGGGCCCTGCGGGGCCCTGAGCCGCGGGCCGACCTCAGCCGCCTCTTCCCTGGCTCGACCATCGAGCTGCATTCCTCAGCCGCCGGAGCTTTGCGCGGCGTGTTCTTCAGGCCAGGGCTGTCCCCATGTTTCCTTCGCCGACTCATTGCCTCCAGCCCCCCTCCACCAGCCCCTTCTCCTTTCACATTTTGCAACGGGAGGAGTAAGGCAATGGAACTACAAGCAGGACTCGGCGCCAACGGCCGCCGCCATTTTGGCCGATGGGGCGCTCGAAAGAGGCGGCCGTTGATTGGCTGCGTCTGGACAAGGGGCGGAGCGATCACGGTGCCCGGGGCGGAGCGGTCAGGGCGCCACCGGTGCGCGCTTCCGCAGCCCGCGTCCAAGTTCGCCGGGCTCTGCTCAGACTCATCCGGATTGGAAGTGATAAGGGGGCTAGTGAGCTGGTGACAGTAGTTGAGTGAGAGTATGTGAGGTGGAAAGTAAATTGAATCCACTGGCATCTTTTTACTGAATTTACAGCTGCAGTTACACACTACTCGGATTTAGATAATTGTGGATTTTAGTATTTTAAAGAAGAAATAAACGGTATAGATTAGGAAGGAAAAATTCAGCTGTTTTTTCATAGATGATGTGTGCATGAAAATTAAAGCCATAATGTGATACTCTTCAACACCCATCAGAATGGCTAAAATTAAGAATGACAATAGGGGTATCAAGAGAACCAGAGATGAGACCACAGCCTCAGCCAATACCTTGATTGCAGCCTGTGAGGGACCCAGAGCCTGAAGACCCAAGCAGTGGGAATTGTCACATACTGCTGGTGAGAGTAACTTGGTACAACAATTTTGGAAAACCGTTTTTGGTCTAGCAATCCCACTGAGGAATATAACCAATGGAAATGCATGATGCACTTGTGCATCAAGATATATTTCATAAAAATGTTTTTAGCAGTAAAATTCAAAATTACCCCAAACACCCTTCAAGAGTACAGGGGTTAAAGATATTGAGCTATATTTGCTCAACAAAATGCTACAAAGCAACATAAAAGAAAAATTACAACTCCTTGCAACCACGCGGAAATCTCATAAAGTTGAGCAAAAGAGGCCAGACTCCCTGCCTCTTCCATCCCAAGAATACTATATGTAATTCCATTTACATGTAAACAGGCAAGGTGTTGTACAGGGTTGCAAGTTTAAGTGTTAAAATTATAAAGAATAATCAAGGAGTCAATTACCATGAAAAGTCAGGATAATGGTTACCTTGGGGAGGGGAGATGGGACAATGATTAGAAGGGAATGGGGGGGGTAGTAATTTGGTGTGTTGGCTTTGTTCTTTTTCTTGTTCTAGTTGTGATTTTATGATAATTCATTCAGCTGAATATGTTGTTTTGTGTACTTTTGCGTGTATACATTATATTTGTCAGGAAAAATATTTTAAAAACTTTTGTAAGGCAAAAATATTTGCTTCCACTGAGGAACTGAAATGTATTTCTTCTTTGTAATTTCCTCTGTTTGTCTAACAGAACTCCTACAACTAAATGTGAAGTTCAGTTCTAACACTTATATAAACCAATGTGACCAAATATTTCCCTTCTTTTTCCTCAGTCTTTGACTTTGTACTAATATTTCCTTTGCCATGATTGTTTTTAATCTCCATATTTTAAACCATTATTTAGCTTTACATATTTTTAACTGGATATGACTGCTTGGAAGGTGACGTCTCTTAACATTCACGTCAACTACTTGAAACTCCATTGTTTAAATTAATAGGAATAGTTATTTCTCTTGGGGATCTCTCCTACCTACCTATCAACTGACCAAGAATCGCAGAAGCAAAAAAAAAAAAAAAAAAGTTCATGTTCACTACAACACTTTATTACGTAGATGGCATCATAGCTGTCTAAAAGACTTAATTTACCCTAAAAAGAATCCACCTCACACTTAGAAAATCGTTGAAGGAATTTGAAGAATTTAATAATGCCTATAGGAGTAATAACCATGTGGCAATCCTTTAAAGCATATTAATGCTGCAAATAAAATAACAATAAATAATTTCCTGTAACTGTCCAAATTCTATAGTGCCTAAGTAACCCTTGTAAAAAGGAACGACTGGAGCCCAAAGAACGGCCATGTGTTGTTACCTTAGCATGCCCAGGATGGTTGTAATTGCAATCATTATGTGGTAGGAAGCTATCGTAAGTTTTAGCTTGGAAGTTACTTAATTCACACAATCTGTTACAGTTCTAAATGCAGTTCAAATTAACTGTACTTCCTAAATGTAGCTCTTGAAATCACTACAGTACAATTAACTCCTTGATAAAATGTTTTTAAAAAACAAAAGATAGGTGTCCTAGATATTTGAATGCGATATGATTCAAAATGCCAAAACTTAGCATTTCTAGGCATTTGGATACAATGTACATAGAAGTAAGGTTTAATACAACTAAAATTTTTTTGATAAACCAAAGTTAAAGTCTTACTTGTTTACTTGCAGGAATTATCCATAAGCTTGACAGTGATTATTAAACAAAAATTAATGGAGAGTCTGTTGATAAGGAGATTTTATGTAGATTGAGTGCCTTGTCACTTACATTACAATGATACTACCTGCTGGCTGGATGGCTAATTGTGAGAAGTCTCTTTTTCAAGAAAAAAAAATAATGAAAATCATAATGTGCTACATAATAGCACATTACAGAGCTCTGCCCCAGCTCCAAATATATCAATTGGCAATTATATTTTCAAATATATCAATTATCAATAAATACAATTGGCAGAATCAGAAAAGACAACAAAATGAGTGGAGAATTTTCTTTTTGCTATGTTCCTAAGATACCCCAAAATGAACGTGGGTAAGTATTGGGCCTATTTTTCCTCAGAGCTAGCCCACTAGCAATTGTAATTAAAATCACCTTCCATGCCCATCCCTCTTCTATGGGAACTGCTTCATCCAGAGCCTCTGCCTAGGTGACTTCAGTCCCATCAGGTAGTCCCAGTCAGGTAAAACTGATCGGACTAGAGTGGGCACTTGACTTTGGGAACCAATCCATAGGCTGACTCTCCACCTCTGACCATCACAAAAGATACATTGAGACAATCATATTTCTTGGAGATTTGAAGTAAGAATTTGCTAGACAAGGGGCGCCTGGGTAGCGCAGTCGTTAAAGCGTCTGCCTTCCGCTCAGGGCGTGATCCTGGCGTTTCGGGATCGAGTCCCACATCAGGCTCCTCCGCTATGAGCCTGCTTCTTCCTCTCCCACTCCCCCTGCTGTGTTCCCTCTCTCGCTGGCTGTCTCTCTGTCACATAAATAAATAAAATCTTAAAAAAAAAAAAAAAAAGAATTTGCTAGACGGCCTTGTGCAAAACCATGGTGGGTGCAAAACTTTGAGAAAGCTTGTAGGTAGTAGAACAGAAAAAAACTGCCCTGTTACCTGACAGGACAGTTGGAATGACTATGTAGATTTGATACCTGGAAACTGAACAGCCATTCAGCTCCAGTGTCCCAAGGCCAGGTTCTATTGTAATTCCAGTCCTTTTCTTTTTCAATCCAAGCCCTTAGAGTAAACTTCTTTCCTTGAGCTAGCTAATGCCAATTAGTCTATACTCCTTATATCCACAAAAGCTGAACTAAAACAAAGCTTAGGATCAACAGTTACAGTCTAATTGTTTCTCAGTTTTTATTAGAAGGCACGAATTGCCAGGAGAAATGGCAGCTGCTAAATGCTTTTACTTTAAATGCTGTTTGCGAAGCAGGATACCAAACTCATTCTCAAGGACAAGATGGTTGTTGCAAACTTTAGCAAAATCACACTTAATGATAAATGATTTAGGCAGTTTTTATAAGAACTTAAAGAGATATGATTTTGAAAAGTTCAAAATAGAATGTTACAGAATCCCATTTAAAGATAGAGTTGGGAGCTAAAATATTTTAGCGATTCATCTGAATCTGAGACAAATTACAGTAGACACTGGCTGTCATCTGAAATCACTTTATTTTTGTTTTTTTACATTTCTTGGCTCACTATTTTTATAAAGACCGAAAAGTTTAGAAAATACAGGCTGTGTTTGTTTGCCTTTCCAGCCCATACTCCAGGATGATGTTTCAACTTCTATTTTACCGCTTTCCACATTTACCTTACTTTCTCAACCTGCCAGTACACTTTCCTTGCTGGCCTCCAGCCTTGGATCAGTCATGCCACTTGCTTTCTCAGCTCCTACAAGTGAGCTATTGAGTAGGTTGGAGAGGTTTCCAACTGTGCCATCATGAAGCTATAGTCACCAGGTGAGCTTTCAGTGGCATGGGACAAAGTATCACTGACCAGCAGAACTCATGCTTCCATTCTCTAAAACAGAGATTCTAAATTTCTCTACCACTGTCTATATAAGAACAGATACCATGAGAAAAATGAAGGGTCTGATTACTAAGACTAGGCCTATTTAAATCTTACATAAAATTTCACAAGGAAATAAGATTTGGAATGTCTCAGCAATCATTCTGCAGTATCATATATACTTTCTGAAGTCTTTACTACAATCGAGATCATGAATATATCCATCACTCCTCAAGTTTCCTTGAACCCGTTTGTATTCCCTTTGTTTGCAATATGTAAGAGTATATAATTTACTTTTGATTAATGTCTGTGTTTAACAATTTGCTAGCCTAATTCCTAAAAATTTAACAATCAGCTCTTGAGACCTGGGATCAGCTGGCTATAGCACATCACTGATTTTCTTACCTCTCATTCTCCTTTCTCCAGTTTAAGTAACTTCAGTTCCTTCAACTTTTCCTCATCTTACTTATTTGTCAAAGCTTTCATCAGTTTTAAGCCTCTCAATTCAGCTATTGATCTGAGAACTGGACCAGAGAGTGCTACTCTATATGTTACAGGTCTAAAAATGAAACCAAGCTGTAAATGTTAAAGGAAAAGAGAGCCTGGGGCACTTACCTAGGGCTGAGAAATTAGGAGGTTGCCAGGAAAGGTAGCTCCAAGTAAGAAGGGACCCTTTCTAACTAAGCGGCCCTTGGGAGATCTCTCTGTAGATGTGGGTAGGAGGAAGGAAGCAAAGCAGGGTTACTCAGTTCTGGAGTGGGACATATTTTTTGCACACTGCGCTTTCTGCAGGCACCACTCAACAGCACCACTAATTGAATTCAATGCCACTGATTATTTCAATAGCAACCCCCATTGGGCCTATATCTACCCAGGAATAATGGTTGTGGGTGTCAAAGAGGTAATTTGGAAAGACATTTTTCTCTACTGCTTTAAGTGAAACCTTGGGGGGGGGGAACCTGAGCCGCCCCAAAATGTCTTATTCAGGGTTAAAACTTTCTTTTCCCTGGCTGTAATGGAATCTCATTGTCCTCTTTGAGTTTTTGCTTTTATGAATAACAGGAAGATGGCCTGATTTTAAAGATTGCCCTTGACTCTTTTTCAAGTAGCACAATCCAGA
Source organism: Ursus maritimus (assembly GCF_017311325.1). Taxonomy (NCBI): domain Eukaryota; kingdom Metazoa; phylum Chordata; class Mammalia; order Carnivora; family Ursidae; genus Ursus; species Ursus maritimus. The sequence continues at coordinate 52,868,366 of NW_024426774.1, forward strand.
TCATTCACTTTGTCACCATAATTTTAACTTAAAACACCCCTAAACCATACTTGAGACTATTACAAATTTGTTTATTTTGTAGTAAATAAAATAATAAAATCTTCTTAAAATTTTTACAACTGTTAATAGTGTTTAGGTTAGCTCAGCCAAATGCATGCTTGGGGATGCTTGAAGTGTCCTAAAAGCAAATGGTTCTTTTGGTGAATGGTTCATTTGTACAGGATACTCTGGCCAGAGCTGAAAATGGCTTTTGCTTGTTTAGGTGTAATTTTACAGCATTTAAAACATTAGAGTTTTAAATAACATTTTAGATCAATTTGAATGTAAAAGGATAGGAAAAAATTTGCAAAATTTATATTGCAAAGTAACTCTGCTCATATCAATCCAGTTCGCAGCATAAGAAAATTTTCCTTTCAACACGGCTTTTCCTGTCTTTCAGATTCCTGGAAAAAATGATGGTGTATTTCATATGAATGTAAAAGACTCTTTTGGCTTTGGTCTAGTATCAATAATCTGGGTAGCGGGGTTGGGGAAAATTGGGCCCTGAGGGTTGTCGTCTAATTGGCATGAAACATATGGAAAACACAGGTACATTTGTGCTGCTGTTGAACTATTTTCTTAAGCCAGTTACTATGGTTTCTGAGTGCATCAACAGACAGTCCCCTTTCCATGCTGCTCTTCACATTTCCAAATGCTCCCTGTCCTTAAAGTCATTGCTATTCAAATTGTAGTGTGCGGAAGAGCAAACTGGGTTTCACCTGGGAGCTTATTAGAAATGCAGAATCTTGAGCTTGTCCGAGACTGCTGAATCAGAATCTGCATGGTTACAAGATCCCCAAATCATTCACAACCACAGGAAAGTTTGAGAGCTGATCATATGCATGGACTTTCCCTAATAATTTTGACCATAGTGATAAACGCCTCTTTTCTCTGAACTCCCACCTTACCTTTTGTCCATTCTTCATATTAGCACTCTATTATATAATCAGTTTCTCACGAATTGTTGGACATATGCAAATATAATTTCCCTGACAATATTGTGAGCTCTTAGACCAGGGGTTGGCACAATTCTCTAAAAGGCCACATGGTAAATATTTTAGGCTTTGCAGGCCAGGTACTGTCTCAGTTGCATATTCTTTCTGGACTTGTTTACTCTTTATTTATTTTTTTTTAAAGATTTTATTTATTTATTCGACAGAGAGAGAGACAGCCAGCAAGAAAGGGAACACAAGCCGGGGGAGTGGGAGAGGAAGAAGCAGGCTCATAGCAGAGGAGCCTGATGCGGGGCTCGATCCCGGAATACCGGGATCACGCCCTGAGCTGAAGGCAGACGCTTAACCGCTGTGCCACCCAGGCACCCCTGGACTTGTTTACTCTTTAAAACTAAAATATACTAGGTAGAAAGCCATACAAAAACAGGCCCTAGTCTACATTTGGTTTGTGGGCAGTAGTTTGCCCGCCCCTGCCCTAGATGGCTAGGCCAGAGTTGTATGTTGGGCTTTTGGTACAGTGCTGTTATGGAGGTTTGCAATCAATGCTTATTATTCAGTGGATTGTTAAAAGTCATTTCATATTTCCTTCTGTCTTATGTTCTAAAACTTGTGAGGTAAGGTTTAGAAAAAGTTCTAAAAAATTCTATCTCAATAAAAGGACATATTTACATACTTTAAGAAGAAGCTATTAAAAAGAATGGAAGATTCCAAATGAACTCATACATACATGCATACATACATACTTTTCTTTTCTTATGGGTGCCAAGACAAAAATAAACCATGAATTTCCACTTGGCAAAAGAATATAATAATCCTTAATTTTTCATTAAGATCATATTGATAAAGAAATGTTGATATTTATTCTAGCCGAAAATGAGTACATCAATAGCAAAAAGAATGAAAGTAATATTCCACAGTAGCCGGTTTAAAATTTTTTATGGCACTATATTTTTTGTGACTTGACCGTAGTATTATTCTTTAGTCTCTTAGTGCTTGTTAAATTGTAACTTAATATTATTATGAGCCCTCTGTGGTGCGTGGTGTTTAAGGTATTTTATACATCAGGATTAATTTCTTGATTTTTGATTGCATTAATACTTAAAGAACTGAAACAGTGTTAGCAAGAGAGGAATGAAAAAATATCCGAGGAAAAGCAGCAGTATAACATATATATTGCACACGCACATACACACACACACGTGCACACGCACAGACACACACATGCATGCAAGCAAGCATGCTGACCTGTGTTATTGCCCCAGGCAATGTTAGGGAGAGAAATGTGTTTTCTGTTTAGACTGCTATTTTGTGGATTTTTTTTTTGACCCTTATAAGAAAACTAGTAATAAGCTTATTTTGAGACCAGAAAAAAAAAGTAGTTTTCCTGATAGGAAAGACCAAAAAACATTACTGTTATATTTCCTATAGATTCTTTCTTTCATTGGTATCAAAAGAACTAGACTGTGTTTAGAAATCTGAATTGAATGAAAAGCTGCATACTATTTAAAGTTGTGAAACCATTCGCTGTCAATATGATAATTTTTCTTAAGACATTGTTCATCTACAGAGAAAGAAATCATATAATATTCAAGATGTAAGAGCAGATTATTTGCATTTATATTTTTTAAGCTTCATATGTTCACAAGAATAGGGCTTTTAATTTTCATACGCTTTAAGAGAATAATTAAAAGCTAATCTATAAATATTTAAAATACCATTATTTTTGTTTGGTTCCCCCCAATATTATTTTTATGTTTCCATGGAAGGCTTACTGAGTTTTGTTTTATTTCCATGTCTTTTTTCCTGTCTGGAGTTATGTTTAATAATCAAACAACACTGCTCAACTGGATGTAGTTGACCTTACATCCCCAAAACATTATATAATCTTAATCGTTTTGAGGGGCTGCCCCTTTTGCAGGCATCCACTGGGTTTCCTGGGAGTGGAAGCTTGTACTTTTCCCAAATGACATAGAGAAACATACTGTGGAAAGTGTCCCAAGATTGTCAGGATGAGGTCTTCACAGGAAGTCGGGTCTAGGGAATCATTCATTCAAGATGATGATGTTTAGGTAGTGGAAATCAGTGAAGGTATCTTCAGAGGTCAAAAGGCATGACCGTATACTTTAATTAGTGGAGTTATGTTTGGAAAATTCCATGTTTCCCTTTTGGACATGCATGTGAATGTATAGATTCCTTGGAGATGTGTCTGTGCAGACGCAACCTCATAAGGTGGAGAAGAAGAGAGTAGATGCTGGTTTTGCACTGCTGCTATTTTGGGCCAACTCCTTTTATGGCAGAAACACAGCTTGCCTTAATTCCTGCTTGTATGTAGAACACATTCTTCTACATGAAGAGGGACCATATAAGTTAACACCCAAACTAGGACACTTCTGATGGTGCAAAAGGATGCTATTAACAATTCCAGCTGAAAGCAGATACACAGCAGGGACATTTGGCTAATGGATTAATGAGGAATGTTGAAGAGTGAATGGATACCATCCAAGATTTTATTAATGGGTTCTCAAAGGCCCTGGATCTCTGGGCTTGAGGAAGTGCTATGGCATAGCATTGGTTTTGGAAGTACACAGCTGATTCCCATCCTAGTTTATCACTTGCTGTCCACGTGACCTAGGGCATAATTGCTCTTTCAGTTTTCTGGTTATAAGTGGGAATAACAATCCTTACCACTCAAGGTTGTTTTAAGATTTAAAGGATGATGTATGTATAGTATTTAGCACGATGTTTGGCACAGAACAGTCACTCAGTAAGTAAATACTACACTTAATATCCCTACTTGACCAGAATCGAGTCCTATGAATATGAATAATGATATAACCACAGCAAGGTGGAAAAGAGTCTTTTTGACTTCTTGCTCTATACATTCTAACTCCAGTCCGATGTCTTCATGATTAGTCAGCAAGCTCCTGCCACGGGCTCCCCTCATGAACACTGACCTCTTGCAAATATTTAGACTGAACCATGAGGCCCGGGGCCTACTGTTTGAATAGGTTAGGGCTTATGCAGCCACAACGACCCAGATTTTTAGGACATTTCCCTAATGTTCTGTAATATATGACTTCTTCTTAGAAGAACACATTAGCAAGGTGGAAGATGTTCAGGCTACTTATGGATGCATATATTCCACAGTTCTCTTTTCTAGTAACACCGGAGAGCTGGGACTAACAATTTGCTCATGAAAAAACATTTCAGGAATTTTGACAGTCATTATTAAAAATTATGTAAACATTAACTAAATTATATTAAAAACAAGGTTAATAAATACTCAAAATTCACCAATTGCTAATTATTTCATTGCATTTAACTATTACCTATGCTTTTCAGCTTATTTATGTCCATTGTGTCTATAAGGTGAAATACTGTATAGTGGTCTGCTACTGTCATTGCACATCTGTTCTCAACTCCACATTGAGTGATGCTACTTTGGCAGCTTGAAATCAGCCATGATGGATATATTCACATCATGGAAGCAGATGAACACTACAAATCAAGGCTTGGTTAAATGTGTGTTGATTGTCTAGACTTCAGAAATTGATGGAGAAAATGCAGATTAAGCCTTTAGGTATGCCTTGACTGCAACCGGTGTAGTGTGAATAGCACACAAAATTGAGGAAATATTCTCTCAATATTTAAAAACAATTCTCTGATTGAGCAAAGAAGTCAGTGAGATCATTGAAAAACTGGTGAAGTTCCTACATATGTCTTCATTGTTCTACTTTCTCAGTAATGTAAAGGAATGCATCAACCAACATTCATAACAGAACTACACTTTTGCTCATCTATTGTAGTCATAGTTTGGCTATGAATACAAGAATTTAACAAAAAACTACAAAAGGATTCTGGGAGATTCAATTATCTACATAGAATTCACAGAAAAAAGTATTGTAAATTCTATTATTATTTGTAAATTGTGTGAGGTGAAATGTCCTCTATATCAGTAAAAATTTACAATAAATGTGTGTGTGTGTACCTAACTGTATTAATCTTAAATATATATATGCGTGTGTGTGTGTATATATATATAGATAGATAGATAGATAGATATTTATTTATTTATTTATATTATTTATTTATTTATTTATTTTGCAGAGGGAGCTTGTTGTTAAACATTTACTAGAACACCACTTGGGGGGACCTATGGAGCTACTCTGATCTGATGTCAGAACTGCCCCTGAGTTCAGAACTGCCCCTAAGGTCAGTATTTAAGTATGGGAACTTCAGGGCTTGGTCGCTGTTTGCACTGCTAGTCCATGGAAAGGCCAAATCAGTAGGGGTTAAAGTCAGAGAAGTGAAGCTTGAAGAGTGAGACTAGATGGTAGAGTGAATGGTGACTTAAACTAGAGGCACAGGCTTGAAAAAGGACACAGAAGAAATCTACGTGCAAAACAAGACAGCCAGAGAGAGAATGAGATCAAGGGTGGGGTTAGTTCCTATCCTGAATTCACTCATTTAAAGGCACTCATTTAAAGGATGTCTATTTTATGTGGGGGCCACGAGACTCTCCACTGTTCTGAGTATACACCTAGAAGCTCTGTGCTTTCTCAGAGAGTTCAGGGGCCTGTGAGGTTAGAGTGTTGGTGAGGTTGAAAGTGAAATTTGGTTTGGGTGAGCTTCAACTCAAGGAAATTGGGGAGAAATGATCGCCATTTCAGGAAACATATTTTTTTTAGTAGACTAGGATGGTAATTAGAAATGTTACAAATTTTATTTACTCTATTCTGCAGTTTTATGTAAGATTTCTTGGAAGCTCATTCTTGGCAATTAGACTCTTCAGTCCTCACATGGTACTTATTCTTATGCCTGTTATTTGCAACCGCAACATATGATATTTTTGCACATTTTTCTCTGATTTTAAAGGCAATCCATATTCATTGTAGAAAATTTGGAAGTCACAAAAAAATTGAAAAAATTGAAAAAATATTTAGTCAAATGCCACAATTCAGAGGTAACTATTAATACTGGAATATTTCCTTTAGAATATATGTGTATATATGCATATATGTGTATGTATGTGTAATATATATAATCATATATATGCATAATATATACATTTATATGTGTAGAGTCTTTTGATACTAACTACAGTATGTTATGAGCATTTTTATTTGTTCTTAAAGTTTTTTACTTATCTATACTACTGTTCATAGAGAAAGAATGTCAATCCTTTGTTATATTTTCTAAAAAAATTTATAAATATGTCATTTGCCTTTTAAATTTGATTGTTTTGTGTGTTCTTGCTTTAAAATTTATTCTAAAACTTTAGATAGTCAGATGTATTGATGTTTTTAATTGTGACTGGTTTTCCTTTTTATTCTTATAACATCTTTCTACAACTCAATGATAAAAATAGCCACAAAATGTCTTTGCAGGTACACACACACACACACATACACACACACACACACACATATATATATTTATGTATATATACACATACATGCATGAAAATATGTGTATTAAATATTGAATCCATCTGAAATTCAATTTTGTGTTTAAAGGAATTCAAAAGGAACTATCTGACAACCTTTTTTTTCTGAAAGCCTGGTGAATTTTCTCAGAATGCTCATCAGCAGAATATATTTTTAGTTAAAATATATTTTTAATTAAAATGCTTTAGTTAAAGCATTTGGCTTTTAGAGAGACCTGAACGACAATGGCTTAAATCAGAGGTTCTCAGACTTTATTTAAAACAAGCATCAGAATCCCCTGGAAGGCTTGTCAAAACACAGATTGCTGGGAATTTTCTCCATAGTTTTGAGACAGTAGGCTGGGATAAGGTCCAAGAATTTGGATTTCTAACAAGTTCACAGGTGATATTGATGCTGCTGGTCCAGGGGCCACACTCAGAGTAACTGGTTTAAACAACTAAGGGATTGATGACTATCAGTGGATCAGGGATTGATGGTCTGTCTAAAGCTAGGCCTCCCAGGCCTGGTACCTTGGTTATGTGATGCCTTTGGAAACCTAGGCTCCTTGAATTTTTCTTTTCCTTAATCCTTAAATTGGGGCTTTAGGCTTTATGGTCCTGTGATTGCTCCTGCAACTCCATGTTCCCTCCAATAATATTAGGAACAGGCTTCACCTGTACTTTCAACCCCCTACCTCTTCTTCCTCTTTGCTGCCCCCCCAAGCTGGACCTAGAGATTTCTGCTTACACCTTTTTTAGCTAGAACTGTGTCACACAGCAACTTTTACCTATAATGGCAATTTAGACACATAGATCTTTTTTTTTAAGCTAGCTACACTGCCACCCTGAACTAAACTGGATATGGAAGGCATTTGTGTATTGTGGCAATGTTTCTTTCCAGTGTTTCATTATTAAGATGTTGTTGGCTTATCATATTAAGGAGTTATCTTACTTTCCTTCCTCACTTACAAGGTGCTACCAGGCATATGATCTTTAAATGTGAAAGTATGTTTTTCTTAATTGGTATATTGATGTAGCTGGACTCATTGCAACAGCACATGTCCTAATACTAAATCGTCATTGCACTTATGCCTGATTATTCTCTAATAGTCTATTGAATTTGATTGCATATATTGTATTTAGATTTTTACATTATTTCTCGTTGACTAAATCAGTATGTTGTTGACTTTAGAGCTATATTTAACAAGTTTTTATATCAGGGTTATTCTAGCTTTAAAAACAAACTTGTGCACTGTGTCCCTGGGAAATAGCTAAGCTGAGGTTTACATGAATTTAAATGTTATAGACACTTCATGAGGTTCATACCTTAACTATTCCCATTTTACAGAGGAGGAATGTGAGTTTGAGAGCCGTTATCTAAGGTCATCGATCTAGGAGATTCTAAGCCCCTTCTTCCTTAGACTAATTCTTAATTTATTCGGTACACTGGGAAGCCTTCCATCTTTTGTTATGTTGTAGAATAGTTTATGTTGTGTGAGAATTATTAATTCCTCAAAAGATTAAAATAATTTCTCCATAAAATAAATTCAGATAATCATTTCTGATTCTGTAGTCTTTTGGGAAAATTATTTCATGATAACTTAAAATTTTCCTTACAGTTGATTTAGATTTTTAATTTCTTCCGTGTCGTTTAGATTGTCAAATTTATTAGCATACAATTGAACACAGTGTACACAGATGAAAATTATCTCTGTGTTTGTCACAATCTCTTTTGATTAGATTTATTAAAGAATGATAATTGCATTATGTTTTCTCAAAGAACTAGACCTTGGCTTATCTCTCAACTTTCTCTTTCTGTTTTATAATTCACTGTCCTATAAACATCACCATCATTCCTTTCTACCCCTCCTTTCCTTAGAACATTATTACAGTTGTTTCTTTCCCAATGTCTTAAAGTAAATGATTAGTGTATTTTCTCTACTTACTTTGTTATTTTAAAAAATTAACACAAGCTTTTGACTTTATTAATTTGTTTTTAAATATAGCTTTAGGTTAAATCCCTTACCTTTTTATACATGTCATTTCATTTTGCATTTGATTTTATGTTTAGCCAACAGTTATTTAGGAGAAATTATTTTAACTACCAGAGGATTATAAATATATGTCTGTTCTTTTTACTATTAATTTTCAGTGGTTTTGTATTTTTTGTTACATTTTGTTTTGTTTCATTTTGATCAGAGAGAGTAGCCAGTATAATTTTCATTTTTTGAGGATTACCGGGATGTTGATTGTTCCTAGAAAATAATCAAATTATATTTTCAAAGGCATTTTAAAGTAAAATACTATATATGTTTGTCATAGATAAAAATATATTTCATATAATTCATCTTTCTTAATTAATTTGTCATCAATTAAATCTCTTATTTGATGCTTCATAGACTAATAGTGGTTTATGAAATATCCCACTATAAACATATTTCTGTCCATTTCTTCTATTTTCATCAATACAAACTTTTTATATTTTTATAACCTGACACATAATTCTTGTGTCTCCTTTTAATCTTGTAAATTCACTCCTTTTATATCACATATGCTTTTCTTTTTCTTGGGTATTTTCTTGCCTATATAAATATCACTGCCTCTGCTTTATTTTTTTTTTAACATTTGTTAGAAATATTGTTGACCATCTCATTCTCTTTAAGCTTTTTGTTTAATTTTGTTTTACATATTTTTCTTGTAAGCAGCAGTTGGATTTTCATAAAACTAAATCTAAATATTTTCCTTTCTTAATAAGGAATTTTAAACCAATATTCATTAAGGGGTATAATCAATGTTTTAGATCTACTTTTGGAATTTTATTTTTCTAAGTTTATAATTCTTGTTTCTTTTCTTATTACCTGCCTTTTACTACATACACTGTGTATTTTTTCATTTGTATTTCTTTCAGAGATTTGGAAGATACAATCCTGCTTTCAATTCTATTTAGGCACTATTTTTGGTTAAAAAATACAGAAATTTATCAATCTTTTTTTTTTAAGATTTTATTTATTTACTTGACAGACAGAGAGACAGCCAGCGAGAGAGGGAACACAAGCAAGGGGAGTGGGAAAGGAAGGAGCAGGCTCGCAGCCGAGGAGCCTGATGCGGGGCTCGATCCCAGGACCCTGGGATCACGCCCTGAGCCAAACGCAGATGCTTAACGACTGAGCCACCCAGGCGCCCCAGAAATTTATCAGTCTTTAATTATTCATTCATCAAGCATTTTTTTGTAAGTTTTGTAAGGTAGGCACTATTCTATACCATAGGTTACCATAGTTAGCAAATAAATACATACATAAATAAAAACGGTATAGTCTCTGCCTTTATGAATTTTATACTCCAGAGAGTAAGACATTTATTTGCCAAAGAATCACACAACACTGTTATAAAACTTAGGGTTCAACTAGAGATGTAGAACCAGTAGAAGGTATATATTAAGAAATGTATTGCAAGGATTTGACTTAGTCGTGTGTGCTGACTAAGCAAGTCTGAAATTGTAGGGCAGGTTATCAGAAAGAGTGAGCTAGGATCTCTTAGTCAAGGGCTGAAGCTACTGTCCACACACAAATTTCTTCTTCTTTAGGGACACCCCAGCTTTGATTTTAAGGTCTTTCAACTGAGCGAATCAGCTCTACCAAGATTATCTCGAAAAATCTCCCTTGCTTAAAGTCAACTGATTATGAACTTTAATCACACATACAAAATACCTTCATAGCAACACCCTGGTTGGTATTTGATTGACTCACTGGGGATTATAACCAAGTTGACATATCAAAAAGATAATTAAAAATGTAAAATTACAATTGTGAGAAGTATAATAAGGAAGAGGAACATAGTATTATAAAATTGAACATAAAGGAAAAAAGCTGACTTAGAATGGAGGCTAGGTAGGCCTTGGCCCCTTCATGGTCCATCTTGTTGCTTGGTCCAATACTTTATAAGTATTTGGGAGTCATGGGCCTCGTTGATTTTGCAGGTTGGCTAAGACTTCATAGCCACTACATGCTGACCATTATCTTAAAGGGAATTATTTACCTCATTTATATGGGCCGAAATTATTTTCCAGATGAGCCAGACCAAAAGAATCTCCCTCTTAAATGGTTCTCAGACTGTTCATTGCTTTAAAATGTAAACATAAGCAAGCAAATACTTCACCATCATCAACAAAAAACATATCCAGCCTTTAAGCATTTTAAGACTTTTCTTTTTTTTTAATTATGTTATGTTAGTCACCATACAGTATATCATAAGTTTTTGATGTAGTGTTTCATGATTCATTGTTCGCATATAACACCCAGTGCTCCATGCAATACATGCCCTCCTTAATACCCATCACCGGCCTATCCCAATCCCCCACCCTCTCCCCTCTGAAGCCCTCAGTTTGTTTCCCAGAGTCCATAGTCTCTCATGGTTCATTCCCCCTTCTGTTTACCCCCCCTTCATTCTTCCCTTCCTTCTACTACCGATCTCCCTGCTGTTTCTTATCTTCCATAAATGAGTGAAACCATATGATAATTGTCTTTCTCTGCTTGACTTATTTCACTTTGCACAATTTCCTCCAGTCCCGTCCATGTTGCTGCAAATGTTGGATAATCATTCTTTCTGATGGCTGAGTATCAATATTCCATTGTATATATGGACCACATCTTCTTTATCCATTTGTCTGTTGAAGGGCATCTCGCCTCCTTCCACCGTTTAGCTATCGTGGACAATGCTGCTATGAACATTGGGGTGCATATGGCCCTTCTCTTCACTACGTCTGTATCTTTGGGGTAAATACCCAGTAGTGCAATTGCTGGATCATAGGGTAGCTCTATTTTTAACTTTTTGAGGGACCTCCACACTGTTTTCCAAAGTGGCTGTACCAACTTGCATTCCCACCAACAGTGTAAGAGGGTTCCCTTTTCTCCACATCCTCTCCAACATTTGTTGTTTCTTGCCTTGTCCATTTTTGCCATTCTAACTGGTATAAAGTGGTATCTCAATGTGGTTTTGATTTGAATTTCCCTGATGGCTAATGATTTTGAACATTTTTTCATGTGTCTGTTAGCCATTTCTATGTCTTCATTGGAAAAGTGTCTGTTCATATCTTCTGCCCATTTTTCGATTTGGTTATTTGTTTCTCGTGTATTGAGTTTGAGAAGTTCTTTATAGATCTTGGATACCAGCCTTTTATCTGTAGTATCATTTGCAAATATTGTCTCCCATTCCGTGGGTTGCCTCTTTGTTTTGATGACTGTTTCCTTTGCTGTGCAGAAGCTTTTTATCTTGATGAAGTCCCACAAGTTCATTTTATCTTTTGTTTCTCTTGCCTTTGGAGATGTGTCATGGAAAAAGTTGCTGTGGCCGATGTCAAAGAAGTTACAGCCTCTGTTCTCCTCTATGATTTTGATGGATTCCTGTCTCACATGGAGGTTTTTCATCCATTTGGAGTTTATCTTTGTGTATGGTGTGAGAGAGTGGTCAAGTGCATTTTAAGACTTTTTTGAAATCTAATGAACATTTGTATAATTAAGAACTTAATATTTTACCTTTAGTTCTTGACAAAACCTCTTGAAAGGGTAATAAATTTATCTATCTCTTGAATTGACAAAATGACTTTCATTGTGGAAGATAATCTTCATATATGATGTATATGGCCCCTTAGTGCCAGCGTAGTCTAGTGGAGAACATAATGTGCCTCAGTACTGTGTGAATAGCTTCCATCTTCATCATAGAAGCAAAAATAAATGTGTGCTTAATCATTGCAGGCACTCCATCTGCACTCTGGGTACCCAGATGTTTTGTCCAATGGAAGTTTAGCTCAGCAAATAAGCTTTTTCCTTTCTTTTCTCTCTTTCTTTCCTTCTCTCTTTCTTTCCTTCTTTCTTTCTTTCCTTCTTTCTTTCTTTCTTTCTTTCTTTCTTTCTTTCTTTCTTTCTTTCTTCCTTCCTTCCTTCCTTCCTTCCTTCCTTCCTTCCTTCCTTCCTTCTTCCTTTTTTAGCATTTCAAAGGTGCTGGTAGACTTCAGAGTTTCCAAAAGGTGTTCATATACTACAAAGTTTTCTTGGGTGACATCAGTGTGTGTATACCAGATAAAAACCGGGAGCTGCTTGGAGAAAGATGTCAGGATCAAATTGCGTCCTGAATATAAAAAGAATGACTGTCAATTCATCCACACCTTGCTTCAAAATATTAGAAGGCCAGCAGTTCTGGAGTGAATGCAATCATTTGCCAAAGGCACTGCCTCACTTGTCACCTCTTCTCTAAGACACAACCAATCCTATCATTTCCAGGGCTCATGGCTTTACCATGGTCTCTGTAGCAGTGAAAGACTTCTTTTCCTTGGACTGGATTTGAGATACGCAAATTTGGAGGATGCCTCTGACAAGCATTGTGTGTCAGAACTAATCCAAGTTTTGGTAAAGTTCTTGCCTTTGTACATTGAACTTCTTTTTAAGGCAAAGATCCATACTGATGTATAGTTAGGATGGATGGTTGTAAATTTTTGCATCAGCCTTATAATCCTTATGTTTCTGTAATGAGAATGTGAGGTGATTCCTTGAGTACCCTTTGCTTTGGTCTTCAAATTGCCTTGAGGCCAGAATCAGCAATTTATCCTTTCCAAAAGAATTTATCCTATCCAAAAGAATCCTATCCTATCCAACTTAATATTATTAAAGAAAGACTATTTCTGAGTCTTTTTCTTCTTCTCACTCTATTTTCCCTAGCAATTAGGCTATTTACTTAAAATTGCATTTTCCACTTCACAAAACCACAACAAAAAATTCTACCTAATCTGAGGTGAAGCATTCAGAGCAGTGTTACAACAGAAGAAGGCATATTGAAGGTTGCCATCACCATTTCATTTGAAGAGCAGTACCTTTAGCACAAAATTAATAAAAGCTCTACTGGAGACTATGTTCCACCAAAAACAAGGGAATAAACAAAAAAGAGAAAGTCTTGAGATTCAGGAGACATAATCTAAATCAGGAGACAGATGAAGGGAATTCCTAGGATAATTAGGAAGTGATATCTTAAGATATTACTGGTGTAATTAATTTATACTCTACATAAAAGCAGAATGGAAGTTCTCAGGTCTTTAAAAGTAAAACATTGAAGGGGAGATTTCTTTCTGGTGAAAAATTATTTTGACTATTGGCATGTGTGTGGACAATTAACAATAAATATAAGGAAAAGCTAAATAAATGAAAACACAGATATCTGGGATGCCAGGTGGCCTGGGAGGGAGATTTCTAATTATGGCAAAGTGAAAAGTATGGCAAATCCTCTTGCCTCAAAATAAACATAAAACTTGATAAATTTTTGAAAAAAAATTCAGGGCTCTAGAAATCAAAGGCAAAGAACAAATTAAGAAGAATTTATTACTAAAAGATTTGTTGAACTTCGGATAAGAACAGTGGAAATCATTGCTATTCTTGGCTGTTCCTATTCAGTCCTTTAGCTCACATGGTGGGGCTAGCCATAAACCAGCAGCTTTTTTTTTTTTTGGACTATTACACAATTATGCTGGTATTTTATTAATTCAAAAGCACTTTACAAGAAAATGTAAGTATGGTTTCCAGTAGGAATGTTATACTGGGACTTGATACCAAGCTCACGGATTTTAGTTTTACAAGGAAAAACAGGCTTTCAGGTTAAACAATAATTTGTAACCAAAACCTTAATCCCAAGGATTCTCACAAACATATTACAAATGACAGCATGAAAAAAAATCTTGCACAGTAAACCTCTTTACTCCTGCCCAGCTAAAGTGTAACATTTAATATTATGAAAACAAAACTGCAAAAATTGAGCTAAGATTTTTTTCCATAGCTGAGATATAGTATGTAGCTGTAGTTGAACAAGCAGTCTTTAAAAGCTGCTGTGAAAACCAGCAGCTTTGCTGTTGAAGGGGCTCACATGATTCGGAGCAGAGGGCTGAAAAATCCCACATCTAGCAGTATTGCCAGCACTCACAGCAATCTTAATGGGAGAAGAATAATGAAAGCATCAGCCCTGTGAATGAAGCCTGAGGTTGTAATCCTGTTTCGAATGAGTTGCAGACCCGTAGATTCCAAAATAATTAAAAAGCCATAGAAAAACTAGCTAGCAAAGGTCCTTGCACTTCACTGGCTGACTGGGAGGCCATGTATTTATGCAGAAAAGACCTGAAAGAGCGTGACTGAGTAAGCAGGGTCAAATGCCTGAAATTTGGATGTGCTCCCAATCAACAAACAGATCTATGAGTAGGATGTAAACCTTCCTGACTCCAGGTGTTTCAGTTTAACATCTGGCCAATCATGGGCTGGCCACCAAGCTATCCATACTATGTTGACCTCTGATCTAGTCTGACCAAGAAAAAAGAGAGAAGACACAAATTAGGGAATTAAAGAATGAAAGAGAGGACATCACTGCCAACTCTGAGAAATTAAAAGAGTTATAAGGAAATATTAATAATATTATGTCAACCAACTAAAAACTCAGATGAAATGGACAATTTCCTACATAAACTACAGAAACTGATTTAGGAAGAAATAGAAAATCAGAATAGACCAATGAATAAAAAAATTGAATTAGTAATTAAAAATCCACAGGGGCACCTGGGTGACTCCATCCGTTAAGCATCCCACTCTTGATTTCGGCTCAAGTCATGATCTCTGGGCAGTGAGATTGAGCCTTGCCTTGGGCTCCGGGCTCAGCGGGGAGTCTGTTTCTCTCCCTCCCTCTCTTCCCCTAACCTCACTCATGCTCTCTCTCTAAAATAAACAAATCTTTAAAAAAAAAAATCCACCCAGAAAAACCCAGGTTCCAAATATCTTCACTATTCTGCAAATGTTTAGGTAAGAAATAGGGGCACCTGGGTGGCTCGTGGGTTAAGCATCCAACTCTTGATTTCTGCTCAGGTCATGCATGATCTCAGGGTTGTGAGATCGAGCCCTACGTTGGACTCTGAGCTCCGCAGAATGTCTGCTTGAGATTCTCTCCTCTCCCTCTGCCCCCCCCCCGTTCTTTGCACACTCATGCTTGCTCTCTCGCTCTCTCTCTAAAATTAACAAATCTTTAAGTGAGAAAAAAATACCAACTCTTCTCAAATTCTGTCAGAAAATAGAGGAAAAAGGGATACTTCTCAATGCTATGAGGCTAGTATTATCCTTATATTAAAGCCACTTAAAGGGTACCTTTAATTTAATCTCAAGGAGAGAAAACTACATATTAGTATTTCTTTGACTATAGATGCAAAAACCTCAAAAAATTAGCAAATAAAATCTAGTAACATATAAAAAAGACACACAATGGCCAAGTGGGATTTATCACAGAAATGGAAGACTGTTTTAACATCTGAAAACAAATCAGTGTAATATGTCATATTAATAAAAGCAGATAAAACCACATGATTATCTCAACAAACACAGAAAAACATTTGAAAAAAATCTAGCAATCATGAATGATAAAAACCTTCAACAAATTGGGAATAGTAGGGAACTTTTTCAATGTGATAAAAGGCATCTGCAAAAATATATAGCTAACATTATACTTAACTGTGAAAGATTTAGTGCTTTGTCCCTCAGATCAGGAACAAGGCAAAGATGTTCATTTTCACCTGTGGTATTCAACATTGTACCAGAGACTCTAGCCAGTATAATAAGAAAAGACAAAGAAATTAAAACCATATGGATTAAAAAAGAAGTAAACTGCCTTTTTTAAGACAACATGATCCTGAATGTAGAAACTCCCAATGAATATAAAAAACATACTGAAACTAATAAATGAGTTCAAGGTTACAAAATACAAAAGAAGTATGCAAAAATAAATTATTTTTCTATAGTATAGCAATGATCAATTGGAAAATGAAATTTTATTCCTAATAGCATCAAAAAGAATAAAATATTGACAATAAAGACAATAAACATGACCAAAGTAGTACAGTCTTGTTCACAGAAAACTATGAAACACTGCTGAAAGAAATTAAGGTTAAGGGGTGCCTGGCTGGTTCAGTTGGTAGAGCATGCAACTCTTGATCGCAGGGTTGTGAGTTAAAAGCTCTGTGTTATATGTACAGCTTACTTAAAAAAAAAATTAAGATTGAAATAAATGGAGAGACATTTTATGTTCTAGACTGAAAGACTCAATATTGTTAAAATGGCTATTCTTTATAGATTTAATATAATCTCTATCAAAATCCCAGGAAGCTTTTTTTGGTAGAAATTGACAAGCTACTCTTATAATTATATGGAAACACAAAAAATCTGGACTAGCCAATGAAACTTTGAAAAAGGACAAATTTGGAGGAAGTGGAATTCCCAATTATACAATGTCCTATAGATCTGTAGTAATCAAGACAGTGGAGTATTTGAGTAAGTATAAACATATGGATCAATGAATTTACTATCTGTCCTTTTACAAAAAATGCTTGCAACTGTCTGATAGACCTGCTGAAGAACTTGTATCTAGAGTATATAAGGCACTTTTACAGCTTATTAATAAGGAGAAAAACAATCCACTTAAAAAGAAGAGAAGGAATTCAGGTAGCATTTAGATGCAAAGATTAGCCCCTGGATGACAGCACCAAAGAGAGATTACAACCAAAAGGAACTGAGTTTGGCCAATAGCCTGAATGGGCTTGAAAGAGGATTCTTTTCCAGAGCATCCAGTAAAGAACATATCCTGCTGATACTGAATTTCAGTCTTGTGAGACCTTAAGAGGAAGACCCAGCTGAGCCCAACTGGGCTTCTCACCTACAAAAACAGATAATAAATGCATATTATTTTAAGCAGCCATATTTGTGGCAATTAGATGTAGCAGCAATAAAAATCTAATGCAGAGGACAACAGAGGTACATAGACATTTCATCAAAAAAGATTACAGGCTAATAAACCCATGAAAAGATGCTCAAAATAATTAGTCATCAGGGAAATGCAAATTAAAATGAGATACTGCTGTATACCTACTGAAATGGCTTTAAAGAAAAGACTGACAATTTCAAGTGTAAGTGTTGATATGGAGTAATGGGAGCTCTCAGACATTGTTTGTGTGAATGTAAAATGAGACAGCTACTTTGGAAAACAGTTAGCAGTTTCTTAAAAAGTTAAAAGTACACTTCCTATACATTTCAGCAATCTTATGCCTAGGTATTTATCAAAGGGAAATGAAAATATAAGTCTACACAAAGACTTGCACATGTATGTTCGCAGCAACATTATTTATAGTAGAAACGAAAAAAGTGGAAACAACCCAAATATCATCAAGTGATGAGTAGATTAACAGAGTATTCTTTATCCATAAAATAGAATACTATTGATTGATAAAAAGAACAAACTACAAATACATGCTACAACATAATGAATCTCAAAAGTATTATGCTAAGTCAAAGAAGCCAGGCAGAAAGCGTTACATATTGCATGATTCCATTTAAATGAAGTTTCCAGAAAAGGCAAATTTACAGAGACAGAAAACAGATGAGTGGTTGCCCGGGGCTGGGAGCAGAAGCAGGCGCTGACTGCAAACAGACGCAAAAGAGTTTTTGGGGTGATGGAAATGTTCCAAAATGATAGTTGCACAACTCTGTAACTTTACTAAAATTCATGGAATTGTATGTTGAATTGTAATGGTAGGTGTGTAAAATTTAAATTTAAAATTTATGGTATGTAAATTGTACCTCAGTTTTTAAAAATGGTAATAATTAACTTTGGCAAAAATGTAAGAAGAGAAATGTAATCATAGTACAGTGCTCTGCTGTGAGTAATATTTACATAGACATAACTGGATATTGATTTAATCTACAAAAATGAATACGGCTACATTGGAATCACAGAGCAGGGAAAGCAGAAGGTAAGGGAGCATAAGAGAGTAAAATATTCAACTACCATAACAGGAAGTAAGTAGATTATGTACAAAATTTATGTGTCTAAACATACCAAAATATGCATATTATTTAAACATACGAAGCTAGGCAACTGCCAACAAAAACAGCTTAAAGGTCAGGTGATTGTCTCTGAAGTCATCAAGAAAGGAGTAGGAAAAAGTGGGTAAAGAAACTGATCATTTTTTATTATAAGCCTTTCCATACAATTTTCTTTGTTTTTTATTAAAGATTTTATTTATTCATTTGAGAGAGAGAGAGAGAAAGACAGAGAGAGCACAAGCAGGGGGAGAGGCAGAGGGAGAGGGAGAAGCAGACTCCCTGATATGACATGAGCCCAAGGCAGATGCTTAACCATCTGAGCTACCCAGGCGCCCTGACAATTTTTAATAACATGTACATTTACTTATTAAATGAAAATCACAAAGAATTTAAATCAAATGCCATGCTCCCTTGTTTTTTTCCTCTTCTATTTTCTATTTCCTTCATTTTTTCTCTTCTCTCTGGGAAATTTCCTAATTTTTCCTATATATTTTTTTCTAATAAGTCTATTGAGTTTTTTAAAAATATGCTCTCATATTTAAAATTTCATGATCTTTTTTGTTCTTTGAATCTTCTTCTTTATAGTGTTTCATTAACAACTGCTCTTCTCTATGATTATTGAGTTTCTCTCAAGCTTTCTTTACCCTGCTGAAATTTTGCTTCCTCCAGGTGGTGTTGTTTTTTTTTCCTGTTTGCTTGATCTCAGTTATTCCTATTATAAAGTTTCCTTGGCTGTCTGGAAATCTTGGTAGCCCACTTATGTCTAAGAGCGTCAGACAAAGCTGAATTGCCAGAGAACGAACTGCTGGTCTTCCGTCTGGTGATTTGGGAGAATTTGCTCAGCTTCACAGAGTAGAAGGGGGGCTGTAGTCTCTAGCTGCTTCTTAAACTGCTCTTCACCAACTTTCTTTATGTTAACAACCCCTTTCTGAAAGTACTTAGTACTTCCAATACCTGAACCTTTGGAGGATTCTATGCATATATTTAGGCTTTCCTCATTTGCCAGATTAGGATTCATCTTTTTCCAGTCCTCTAAGTTACTTATTGTCCTGTCTGCTTTCCCTTTTCCAAAATGTTGAGGTTGTATTCTCCACTTGGGGATCTATGTCTATAAAAGCAAAAATCCCTCTATTGCCATATTAATGGAAAGAAGCAAAATGAGAGAAATGTACTGGATCTGCCCCTACATGAGTTACGTAGATATTTTGAGTGCAGGGTCATTTTTAATGTTGTGTAAACAAAGAAACCACTATATTTTCAGTTTTTAAGAAAAATTTCTAAGGATGTTTGGAATGGATATGCCTACCCTAGACCAGAGTGCCCCAACTCCAGGGAAATCATGAAGTAGAGAGAGGTTAAGTCGAAGGGTGAGGGAGCTTTGGAATGGGGTGGAGTTGGTGCAGATGGTGAAGATGAGGTGCGTATTAGGTAACATCCAGAAGAAAGCTGCATAGAACCTAGAATTAGGTGTCTTCTCTATCACAGGCTTTTTTCAGAACCATGCTGAGCAAAATGTGTGCTCATTCTCTGAGAACTCACTTGTATCCTACATGGTATGCATATCAAATCCTCTCATTTCTCTCTTAAAATAAGATAGTCGCACTCATTTAATTTTAGATAATACATGCATTTGTCAACTTAATGATGATACATATTTTACCATTGAAAGATGTAAACAAACCCTCTGCTTTTGATAGAATTCTTGATTATGATTCCCAACTCAGAGTTTGAGCAATTCAGGAATGCATTTCTTTTTTTTTTTTTTAATTTTTTTAATTATATTATGTTAGTCACCATACAGTACATCCCTGGTTTCTGATGTAAAGTTCGATGATTCATTAGTTGCATATAACACCCAGTGCACCATGCAATTCGTGCCCTCCTTACTACCCAACACCAGCCTATCCCATTCCCCCACAGCCCCCCTGAAGCCCTCAGTTTGTTAATTTATCCCTATTGATGATATAAATAAGGAATGTCCCCCAAATGGAAGGTATCTTCTTTTTGCCTTCAGTCAGGAGTGTTATCAATTTGTTACATATAGTTTTAATTTTGGTTTGGTATTTATTATAAAATGGATATAAGAAAAGGGATATTTATGTTATATCAGGTGGTCTTATCCTCAGCTCCAGATTACATGGGATACTCTCAATATTTCTTTCCATCAGTTCTTTTAGTATTCAATATTATACATACATTTAATTGGATACTTTAGGCTATTGCATAACAGTGATTTAGGGGCTGTTGACATACCCTCAGAGGCTAACTCAGTTATAACACTTAAAAATTATTATTATTAGTTCTAAAATGAATATGTCCTTAGAAGAAATTCATGTCATATCAAAAATGAAAAAGTAGAAGGTGAAAGTCTCCCTTGATTGGAATGGTTGAGTTATGTCTACTAAGCATCTTACTTGCTAAAGTAATAATATGCTAGTTACAAAGCAATGATTTTACATTCTGGCAGACTAATTTAGATATTAAAACAACCAGGACAACAGTCACATTGGCCATTATAATGTGAACAACAAGTCTGCCTCAAATTATGCTGTCCTATTGATTCCTGTACTGTTGCATCCTGAGAGGAATGGTATCTGAATGCAAATGGAAAAAGAGAAGCTTTGGACATGGTGAAGGAGGAGAGAGATGCTGCTGGATTAGAAGATAATTCCTTTGGGGATGAGAGGTGGGTTTCTGGTAAATGCAACCAGGCATCTTTGAGTTTGGTGTGGTTAGTGATGTGAGTCAACGCCTTTTCTACCTTCCAGGTACCCCTCCTTAATGTTCTGACCACGACTAGAGTTCGAGCAATTCAGGAATGCGTTCCTTAATATATCTTTATTGTTTATGGAGATAGTGGAAATTTCTCTGAACTCCAAGATTTGTTTTTGGCTTCAGTCTGCGTAGTTGCCTGTTTGGTCTTTCTGTGGATTTTCATAAGTATTATAATTAGAAGTCTGAAGAAGGTGAATTAGGTACTTCTAGTCTGGTTGCTATGATAACAAAGAAGGCCTTAAATATTTTATAAATCTTTGTCATGGAGACTAAGACCAGAATTTAAATGGAAACTTGTAGGATAGGTATACAGACAGGAGGTTGAAACACACCACGCTTGTTTTATTTCTACTCTCATTTATAGTCTACAGCTTCCATGTGCTAATTCATTATGACATAGAAAACATGGGGCTACAGTTTTCAAAGCAAGATTTTATAGGACTGTGCTGTTTCTATTTGGGAGGATGAGGTGGTTCAAAGAAAAAAGCACTGGACTTGAATATAGAAGATATGAATTTGAGTCTTAGTCTATCGGTTACTAGTTGTGTGCAACAAAGACAAATTAGTTAAATTCAGAGCTTCAGTTTCCTTATCTGCAAAATGAGATAAGTAGTATCTACCTCCTGGGGTTGTTGTGAGACTTAAAGAGACACTATTTAGGAAATTACAACACGATAATGGCAAACAAAGACAATGTGTTCCTTGCCCTGGGAGAGCTGGCTGTCAAGAAGCACAGTCAGTAATCAGATAGTCAATATCACTAATGAATGTAAAATTGCACCTGGGACAGGTGCTATGAAGAAGAAACTCTTTTTCTGATACCCTGTATCCAATCATCCAAAAAAATCTTTTGTGTCTGCCTTCAAAATGCGGGCCATCCCCACTCTGTGGTTCTGAAGGCATGAATTTCCATTCTGAAGGTTTAATTTAGTACCAGTTCTCCAATAGCATGGTTCAAATTTCAGTTACTGCAGTATCAGAACTATGAGTAATTACATAAAGTACAAACTTTACTATTAGGTTTTCAGTCCACAAATCCCCACATAAATAACAGATGCACATCATAATCTATGACCAATCACGTCACCTCATTGAATGCCTGTGGGCAACTGGTCACTGCATAGCTGTTATTCAGTTCATGCACAGACAGCAAAGTGTGTAATTATGACACCTCTTTGTCTCTTAGTGATAAACCCATTTGACATTTTGCAAAAGTGGATAATTAAAAGAAAGAATGAGCCACAAAGATGAACATGCTGTAAAGAAATGAAAAATGATAATGCTGGAAAATGAAATTCAAATCCAATATAAATGGAGTTACAGAAGAAATACCTGCCTGCAGGAACACTGGCATAGCCATATTTCAATCGACTCTAGATTTTTAGCCAGCAGGACTTAAGGTACACTTATCAACATAACTGTAGAAGTGGTTGTGACAATGGAGATGTTCCAGAGGACATGATGCTGACAAATAAGTTCTCATTAAAGGCACTCTCAGGAGTATTTTAAGACATTGAAAGTGCAAAGAATAAACCATTAGAAGTTGATCCAGACTTAGAAAGTAGTAGTTCACCAAGGCGTAGAGAGATGTTTCCTCAGTATTGTAAGTAAGACAAGAGGAAAAAGGCAAATTTTGTTCAAATTTCACTTGATAAATTTTTTATGGAGAAAAACATGAAATCTCAATGTTTCTAATGTTTTAAGTTACAGTGTTCTAAATGAATAATAGTTGTGCTATTTTTTCATTTACCGATATGTTTATAACTGACAGTAGAGAGTTTTTAAAGCTTTGGAAAATTTTTTAAAGGTTGGGGAACAAATGTAATTTTTCCCACTGATTACTAAGATTGATTATTAAGATGAATGTTTTCAGTTGGCATGGACATATATACAGTTCTGCAGTCCATTCAAAGCAAGGACTACCTGGGTATAAAGAAATTCACCTACCACAACTGCTGCCACTTTGATCTGAACCACCATCGTCTTTTGCCTGGATTATTGCTATAATCACTTACCTGTTCTTTTATTTTTGTTTTCTCTGCTCCTGGCCTTGGTCTTCTGCATCTTATTCTCAGTACAAAACCAGAGAGATCCTGAACAGCATATGACATATCATTTTATGTTTCTGCTAATGGCTTCCCGTATTATTCCGAGTGCAACCCACAGTCCTTACTTTTACAATGCCTCTTGTGATTTAAGTTCTTGGTACTGTTCTGGCCTCACTTTTTGTTTTCTTCTTAGTTTCTCTCTGCTCTAGCCAAAGAGGGCAACTGCTGTTTCTCAACTCATCAGGCATGCTTCTGCCTCAGGTTCTTTGCACTCTCTGTTCCCTCTCTGGAATGCTCGTGTTCTGATAGGCTTTATTCAGAGGATCTTCTCTCCATGATTACTTCCCTGGGAACGTTCTCTAAAATTCAGCCCCTCACCGAACATTTCTCATCTCATCTTCCCTTCTTTATTATTTATTTATTTATTTATTTATTTATTTATTTATTTATTTATTTATTTACCTTAGCAAGCATCAGTAACACTATATATTTTACTTTTTCATCTCATTTATTTTTTGTTATACTCACTACAGTGTAAGCACAGAGAAGACAGAAGTTTTATTCTCCACCTTATGTCACCAGTGCCCACAGTAGTGCCTGACATGTGCTGGGTGGCCTCAAAATACCTGGTAAATTAATACTGAGTACATGATTGAGAGCCTACAGTTTTTAACATTTTACAGAAATAAAATTATTTCCGGATCATAAAGGAATTACTTTATGTGATTTGACAAGTCTTTTTTCTGCCTGAATATTAAATTCTACCAGAAGATCAAAACAACTAAATATTGCTTTGCCTTCAATGATAGATATATTATCATTTAGTTTACTATTAATCTTCTGTTTGTGTATGTTGATGACAGTTCTACCTGACTCCATTACAAATCTGGCACCATAATTTTAATTAATTCTATTATTCCTTTGCTGCCTTCAATGCCTCAGTTCACCAGATGCTGTAGGCTCTAGATCACAGTGTGTCATATTATGTACTGAGCGTGTCCTTAACAATATAAAATGGTGATTGGATTTCAGTGGACTGAAAAAATGGCTATATTTTGGTAGGGTGCAAAATATTCCATAACCACTTGGTGATAAACAAATAAATCTCCATTATCTACTCTTGCCCCAACACTGCAATCTTCAATAATTACTTCTGTAGCTCTCATTTGCTTTTTGACTAAGAAGAGGTATTCAAACTCTAAGCATTTATTCCTTGAGATTTTATACATTGTACATTAACATTTTACTTTGAAATAATTTCAGATTACAGAAAAGTAAAAATAGTAAAAAGAATTTTTATATATCTACCACCCATGTTTTCTAAATGTTAACATATTACCATGTCTGCCTTATCGTTCTTCCTATCTATATATGTATATATACATACAAGTATTGTTATTATTCCTAAACCATTTGAAAGGAAGTTCCAGACATATGCCCCTTTAGCCCTAAATATTTCAGTGAGTATTGCTAAAAACAAGGACATATTCTTAGATAATCTCAGTATAATGATCAAAACCAAGGAATTCGTACATTTACTTTCAGACACAGCATTTCTAAAACTGTTTGTATTGGTAACTGATACCATCCTGATTATTATTATGTCTATAATTTAATCTGCTTTCAAAGGAAGCACTATGTCACTGTTGCCTTTTGTTCTTAATTTATAAATTTTGCTTCAAATGATGTCAAAATGAAGCTTATTGCATCCTGACAATTGTTATATCACACTGTTTCTTCCTTGTGAATTTAAAGCAGCAGATCAAAAGTTATTCTGAGACCTCCCAGAAATAACACATCTGTCTCAGTTTTTAGAGTTACTATTTTTGGTCTGGTAAAATTAGAGAAGACCCTTGGGATTCAAAGGTTTGCGATGAGTGCTTTTGAATGTTCACAGAGCCGTTTCTCCCCACAAATTATGATGCGCTTTTGTTACTGTGAGGTCACAGTAGTGCCCCTCCCTCCCTCCAAGCACTGTATCACATCAACTTTTGTGGTGTAATGAACACGTGATGGTTTCTTTTCCTCTTCTGTTCTTTTGGTTTTTTTCTTCCCATCCCAATGGCTGCTAAAAAATTTCCTACAAGTTCTTTTTTTTAATTTTTTTTATTATGTTAGTCACCATACAGTACATCCCTGGGTTTTGATGTAAAGTTCGATGATTCGTAGTTGCATATAATACCCAATGCACCATACAATACATGCCCTCCTCAATACCCATCACCAGCCTATCCCATTCCCCCACCCCCCTCCCCCCTGAAGCCCTCAGCTTGTTTCCCAGAGTCCATAGTCTCTCATGCTTCATTCCCCCTTCTGATTACCCCCTTTCTTTATCCCTTCTTTCTCCCACCGATCTTCCTAGTTCCTATGTTCCATAGATGAGAGAAACCATATGATGATTGTCTTTCTCTGCTTGACTTGTTTCACTTAGCATGATCTCCTCCAGTGCCGTCCATGTTGCAGCAAATGTTGAGAAATCGTTCTTTCTGATAGCTGAGTAATATTCCATTGTATATATGGACCACAACTTCTTAATCCAGTCATCTGTTGAAGAGCATCTCGGTTCCTTCCACGATTTAGCTATTGTGGACAATGCTGCTATGAACATTGGGGTGCATATGGCCCTTCTCTTCACTACGTCTGTATCTTTGGGGTAAATACCCAGTAGTGCAATGGCTGGGTCATAGGGTAGCTCAATTTTTAACGTTTTAAGGGACTTCCACACTGTTTTCCAGAGTGGCTGTACCAACTTGCATTCCCACCAACAATGTAGGAGGGATCCCCTTTCTCCACATCCTCTCCAGCAATTGTTGTTTCTTGCCTTGTCTATTTTTGCCATTGTAACTGACATAAAGTGGTATCTTAGTGTGGTTTTGATTTGAATTTCCCTGATGGCTAATGATTTTGAACATTTTTTCATGTGTCTGTTAGCCATTTGTATGTCATCATTGGAAAAGTGTCTGTTCATATCTTCTGCCCATTTTATGATTTGTTTATTTGTTTCTCGTGTATTGAGTTTGAGAAGTTCTTTGTAGATCTTGGATACCAGTCTTTTATCTGTAGTATCATTAGCAAATATATTCTCCCATTCCATGGGCTGCCTGTTAGTTTTTTGACTGTTTCCTTGGATGTGCAGAAGCTTTTTATCTTGATGAAGTCCCACAAGTTCATTTTATCTTTTGTTTCTCTTGCCTTTGGAGATGTGTCATGGAAAAAGTTGCTTTGGCCAATGTCATAGAGGTTGCTGCCTATGTTCTCCTCCAGGATTTTGATGGATTCCTGTCTCATATTGAGCTCTTTCATCCATTTGGAGTATGGTGTGAGAGAGTGGTCAAGTTTCATTCTTTTGCATGTAGTTGTCCAGTTTTCCCAGCACCATTTATTGAAGAGCCTGTCTTTTTTCCACCAGATGTTTTTTCCTGCTTTATCAAAGATTAGTT
>NW_024426774.1:52896935-52970353 GCF_017311325.1 Ursus maritimus
TTTTTTTTTTTTTTTTTAGATTTTATTTATTTATTTGACAGAGAGAGACAGCCAGCCAGAGAGGGAACACAAGCAGGGGGAGTGGGAGAGGAAGAAACAGGCTCCCAGCAGAGGAGCCTGATGTGGGGCTCGATCCCAGAATGCTGGGATCACACCCTGAGCCGAAGGCAGATGCTTAACAACTGTGCCACCCAGGCGCCCCGGTGTTCCAGCTTCTTCAGGTGAGAATATAAAAACTGCAGTTTAGATTTTTCTATTCTTTTGAGTGAAGCTTGGATGGCTATGTATTTTCCCCTTAGGACTGCCTTTGCAGTATCCCATAGGTTTTGGACTGTTGTGTTTTCATTCTCGTTGGTCTCCATAAATTGTTTAAATTGATTTTTGATTTCCTGGTTTATCGAGTCATTCCTGAGCAGGATGGTTCTTAGTCTCCAAGTGTTTGAGTTTCTTCCAAGTTTTTCCTTGTGGTTGAGTTCCAATTTCAAAGCGTTGTGGTCTAAGAATATGCAGGGAATAATTTCAGTCTTTTGGTATTGGTTGAGACCTGTTTTGTGACCCAGAACATGGTATTTTCTTGAGAATGTTCCATGGGCATTAGAATAGAATGAGTATTCTTTGGTTCTGGGGTGTAGTGTTCTATATATATCTATGAGGTCCAACGCGTTGAGTATGGCATTCAAAGCTCTTGTTTCTATGTTGTTTTTCTGCTCCAGTGCTCTGTCTATTGCTGATAGTGGAGTGTTGAGGTCCCCTACTATTAATGTATTTTTATCTATATGTCTCTTTATTCTGGTTAAGAGTTGGCTTGTGTATCTTGCTGCTCCCTGTTGGGGCATATATTTATAATTGTCATATCCACTTGTTGGATATATACCTTAAGAATAATATAGTGCCCTTCTGTCTCTAACTAAATCTTTATTTTAAATCCAATCATGCGATATGAGAATTGCTACCCCAGCTTTTTTTGAGGTTCATTGGCGTGAAAGATGGTATTCCATCCCTTTACTTTCAGTCTGAATGTATCTTTAGGTTCAAAATGAGTCTCTTGTAGACAGCAAATGGATGGGTCATGTCTTTTTATCCAATCTGCAACCCTGTGGCGTTTATGGGAGCGTTTAGGCCATTTACATTGAGATTGATTATTGAGAGATATGATTTTAATGATGCCATGTTGCCAGTAAAGTCTTTGTTTCTATAGATTGTGACTTTCTGTTCTGTAGCACTCTTGGGGCCTTTTTACTTTTATAGAACCCCCCTTAATATCTCCTGTAGGGCTGGTTTCATGGTTACAAAATTGGTCAATGACTGGCAATTCTGGAAGGTCTTTATTTCTCCATCAATTCGAATGACAGCCTTGCTGGATAAAGGATCCTTGGCTGCATGTTTTTCTCTGAAAGAGCTTTAAAAATGCCCCCCCCCAACCCTTTCTCTTATTCCAGGTCTGCGTAGACAGGTCTGACGTAATTCTGATACCTTTGCCTTGGTACGTGAGAAATGTCTTTGCCCTGGCCACTTTCAATACTATATCCTTGGATCTAATATTTATGAAATGCACTATGACGTGACGTGGTGTAGGTTTGTCATGGATGAGCTTGGGAGGGGTCCTCTCTGCCTCTTGGACACAAATGCTTGTTTCCTTTGCTAGATTAGGGAAGTTTTCAGCTACAATTTGTTCAAATATCTCTTCTAGACCTCTGTTTTTCTCCACCCCCTCGGGGATGCCGACGATTCTGACATTGGAACGTTTCATTGAGTCAGTAATCTCCCGTAACCTCCATTCTTGAGAATGGATATTTTTGAGCCCGGATTCTATTTTAGCTTTCTCTTCTACTAACCCATCCTCCAATTCACTGATATGTTCTTCTGCCTCATTTACCCAGGCTGTCGGAGCCTCTAGTTTTGACTGTATTTGGCTCATAGAATTTTTAATTTCTGCCAAATTCGCTCTCATTTCCACCCTTAGAGATTCTATATTCTCATTAACATTTTTGTTAATACTTTTTTCAAGTCTACACATCATCTTGACCATTGTTACTCTGAATTCCATTTCTGATAATTTTGTTATATCCATATCCATTAGTTCTGTGGCAGAGGCCACAGACTTATTGTCTTTTCTTTGCTGGGGGGGATTTCTCCTTCTCGTCATTCTGATGAGGAGAGGTTGCGGGGTTGTCCAGAGCCCAAATTATTGACCTGGACCCAGGCAGTGCGCACTTTTTTTATAGGGATCTTAGGGATGTGGGCTTCTTGATTTTTCAGACTGCCTTCTGGGGGAGGGGCCTGCCGCGCCAATACTCAGGCAACCTGTTTGGGTAGAGTCTCCGTGTCCCCTGCGAGGGGGGATGGGGGTGGGCACACTGTGAGCCCGTCTTTCCAGGCTTTTGTTCTCTGGTGGCTTTCCCTGGCTGTTTGCTGTGCCTCTTCTGAGAATCAGAGCAACAGTGGCCAAATCTCAGCCTCTGTCTCAGAACAGAGGGATCGCGGACCATTCTCCACTGATGTTCTGGACACTTCAACTCTGTTTTTATTGGTGCTGCTCAACCCTGCAGTGTCCCGGGATGTGCGCCCCACACCCGGCGTCCCAGCCTTCACTTCCAGGGCTGGCGCGTCTCTGTCCTTTGTGTTTCTAACACCACCATCCGCCATCTGCCAGCCGCCCCCGCGTGCTCCCGGAACTCCCGGTCTCAGTCTGGTTCCAGTGAGCACACCAGAGCTCCGTTTCACGCTGGTGACGCATGCTCCCCGGCTCATGGTCTCAGTCTGCTCTCTTGCGGGTGCAGTCCGTGAGTCCGCCCGCTCCCCTGTGTAGGTGGCTACTGCTTCCTGGCACCTGAACGTGGCGGCTCCCTCCCCCTTCCACTTATCTTCCTATATCTGTGCGCGGCTTCATGGCTCCCCGCTTCGTACTGCAATACTCAGCGCTGGAGATGTTCATTTGTAGAGATCCAGATGTATCTTCCTGCGTCTCATGCTGATTCCGTGGATGGTCAAGCTGGTCTTGTACCTATCCAACTCGACTCAGGGGACTGGCTGAAAAAGGGATCCCCTACTCCTCCTCCATCTTAACTCCTCCTCCCCTTCTACAAGTTCTTTATGGGCAGGTCTCAGTTGGTACATTTGCTTACCAGAGCCCCCCAAATGACCTTTGCTGGGTAGTCATCTATTATTTTTTCTTTCTCCTCCTTTCCTTCTTCTGTTAGGAGCTATGGTTGGTAACAAATTTCTTGCCTCTAGTCCCATATTCCTTCATTATCCCCTGTGGTTCCTTTGTATCCCAATCACACCTATGTAATTAATCCCTTTCTAAATAATTCCTCATCAAATTAAAATTATTTCTATTTAAGTGTGCCATTTGTTTCTTGATAGGATCTTGGTTTGTCCAATGCACTAACTCTTTAAAAGCAAGTTTTCATTGGGTTTTCTAATCCTTTCAGCCAAAGTGATCCTAAGGGTATGGGGTGAGTGTGTGTGTGTGTGTGTGTATGTGTGTGTGTGCGTGCATAATCCACTTAGCCACAAACCATATTTGTAGTTATTCTGTATATTCAATTTTCATAACATTTTATGCATCACATAACCCTTTCATATATTAGTCTTTGGAGCTCTCCTTTTTAATAATTGCAATCTTTTGCATGGTGGTTGATTATAATGTAATTAAGTTACACATTTTCCTCTTTGGAAACATTTTAGTCTTCCTAAACCTTCAAATTTCCACTATTATAAATAATGTTTGTAAAATTATCTTATGTATAAGGCTTTGGTGATAAATTCCCTAAAGTATAATTATTGAGTTAAAGTATATATTTACATTTATCAATATTTATTTTTATTTTATAGCTTATACATATGTCATATTTATATTTGCTACGTTACAAAATTTCTTTCTAAAAGAATTAGAACAATCTAGCCATGTGTGAAAAATACCCATTTTGCTGCCTCTTAGCAAGCATTGTCTGTTTTTGTTTTTTTACTTTTTGCTACTTCATCAGAAGAAAAATATCTAAATTATTATGAATGGACTTTAATTTATTTTCACACAAACATTTTCATCTCTTCTCCATCAATTTTCTTCTTTGTATAGTTCAGGAATTCCTTTAATTCTCGATTTCATGCAACTAAGGAAAATTAAACCAGAGCTTTTAAAAACTCTAGATTTTGATTTTAATTTAGTTGAGGAAGACATTGTTGACCCACAGATGCTATTTATAAAGTATTATTATTATTTGGGAGCTACTTAATTTTGTATTACTATAATCAAATGCTACAATTTCTATCAACTAATTTAGCAGTTAGAGATCAAGCACCAGTACAGTTTCCTATAATACAAAAAGTTTCTGTCTTCTGGGAAGTGTGAGTGATTCTGGTGAGGAGTGGTATGACGGGGTGTCTGTTTTAGTTGTTGGTTTATGGCGTTGAGAGTCATGGAGTTATTCAAGGGATGTCATTCATCAAAATGCTGAAGGAAGTGTCTAGCTGTGTTTCACCAGCCAATCCAATTGGGAGGGAGATGATTATTTAAAAGAAATCATAGTTAAAAACTAGTTCTTAGGGGTGCCTGAATGGCTCAGTTGGTTGAGCCTCTGGGTCTTGGTTTTGGTTCCAGTTGTGATCTCAGGGTCATGGGATGGAGCCCTGTGTGGGGTTCTGTGCTGGGCGCAGAGTCTGCTTGAGATTCTCTCCCTCTCCTTCTGCCCCTTCCCCCAATTTGTGTGCACTCTAACTCTCTCTAAAAAACAAAAACAAAAACTAGTTCCTAAAGAAAAAAAAAGGAACAATCCACAGAACAATGTCCTTAATTC
Source organism: Ursus maritimus (assembly GCF_017311325.1). NCBI lineage: Eukaryota > Metazoa > Chordata > Mammalia > Carnivora > Ursidae > Ursus > Ursus maritimus. The sequence continues at coordinate 52,901,735 of NW_024426774.1, forward strand.
TCCATAGATGTTTATTTTTTTTATTTTTATTTTTTTAAAAGATTTTATTTAGTTATTTGACAGAGAGAGAGACAGCCAGTGAGAGAGGGAACACAGGCGGGGGAGTGGGAGAGGAAGAAGCAGGCTCCCAGCGGAGGAGCCTGATGTGGGGCTCGATCTCATAACGCCGGGATCACGCCCTAAGCCGAAGGCAGACACTTAACAACTGAGCCACCCAGATGCCCCTCTCCACAGATTTTTAAAATGGAGAAATAAAGTAGTTTTTGATATCAATTTTCAGTTTTATCTTCAATAGGAATCACAGTATTCCTTTTCTTGAAGTTCCTACAACTGTTTTTAGTATATCACAATTTAAAAAATTCCCACCTCTCTTATTTAATGCTTTGACCAAACTTATGAATCCATCATTTTTTATATTTTTGTTTCTCACTTTTATTCCTATCCTTTCTTCCTCCTTGTTCCCTAAACCTGACATTCCTTTTGTTTTTTAAAGTAGATTTTTCTTTTTTGTGCAATTCTCTCCTTACATTCTCTTCTTCTATGAAGCTTTTCGAAGCTTGTAGAAATTCTTTTGCAGACATGAACTCTGTACACTCTTGAATTAGAATGAAAGGGCAAAGAAAACTGAAGTACTGTGGGACAGTTTTCCTAGCTGAGGGGTTTTCTTTGCTCTGCCCGATTGTTTGAGTGAATGCCAGGCTGAAACCTGGGTAGAGTAATATCATGTGACCTATGCCAGTTTTGGAATCTAGGCCTGTGTTGGGCTTAGCAGCTTCTCATTCCTCCAGGGTTATGAGACCACCTGCAACCTCAGCCTGTGCAGGACTAGGAACCACTTTGTCCTGGGTTCACTTGGACCCTTCAGACCAGCTAATTGCCCCAAATCTCTCTTTTCAATTGCTCTTAGCTGTGTTCTAAATGCCAGCTTCTCTGGTCATCTGTTCTTTCCGGTCCTCTCTCCCTATGCTCTGCATGTTTTTGCTGCCTGTCCTGTTACTGCTTTTCTTCCCTACAGTGTGCTTTCTGCCTAGGAAAGCCCCGGCTGCGTAGTGAATAAGCTCTCCCCTTAGTCTGTACTTTTCCATGGATCTTGCCCATCTCCATGACTGAAGTAAAAGCAGGTCTCCCCCAAGTGTGCTGCTCCTTTCACGAGCACTCCTCACATGATCGGAGGAAAAATAGGGAGGAAAGTAGAAATAATCTCTAATTTCTTAGGCCTACTCACTTACACTTTATTGTAAAAGAAAAAAAAAAGCGCTCTACTTTGAGGCTTAGTCTCTTCAGATGCTAACCATCCACCTTACCAGTCACTGTCATTAACTGGTCCGTATATCCACCTTCATCAACAACATTGGCCCCTGGCTCAGTCATTTCCTTCCCCCTAAATCTCACGTCCACTCTTAGTCTTTCATATCTACTTTGGAGGCCCTTCCAACCATGAGGAAATATACTGATGTGAGGCTGAAATTCATCGACTGTTTTTTTTTTTTTTTAAAGCAGTGAGACAAAAATTTTGAAATACTAAAAATGGTAGTCTGTATAATTGTCTAGAAATATTCAGGCCCTGTTAGAAAATAAAACCCCCCACTTCTTTGAATAGAGGAGTAGCCAAGTAACTTTCTCTGGCCAGTGAAACACAAATGGACCAATTGTGTTAATTTCATTCAAAAGCTTTAAGGGCCAATGAATGGCTCATTACATTTTTCCTGCCTCTGAGATTGCTGAGATACAATGTAAATGTGCAACAGACTTGTTTTAAACTGCTGATATTTTCAACACAATTTAGCATGTACTGATGGGTATATTGCGAGACAGAGATTATCCTCTCCCCAACCAAAAAATATATTTCATCTATAAGGTCCTTTCTTTTCTATCCAAGATAATCTATGCTGGTGACTATGTGTGTGTATGTGTGTTGTGTATGTGTGTGTGTTTCCTAGTTTTCAAACATCAAAGCACATTGAATTTCTCCAAGATAAAGGAACATATAAACAGAGAGTTTTCCTTTCGTGGGTAAGTTTTTTTATTACCTGCTTCAAATGGGAACCTTACTGGAATAGAAATAATTGATGATTGTGTTACCCAATTATATCTTTCTTTTGTTATTTCAGGGACTGAGAAGGAAGTTTCCTCTAAAAAAAAAAATATTAAAGACATTTCTTCTTTTTTCTTCCCTTGTTCCAACATGTGTACATCCCTTCTTGGGATGGAATGGTCAGAGCCATAGTAGAATACCTGATGTGGTAATTAAAGCACCAGCTCCAAAGTTCAGAAACAATCCTGATAATACTGATCAATTCCACCCGTTCCATCTCTTCCTAAGAAAATCAAGAACCGTCGTGTGTCCAGTATCCAAAAAAAAAGCTCCTTAGCTTATAAAGAAGATCATTTAAAGTCTTTCTGAATAAAGGCTAATATTTGGAATAACATTAATTCTAACCCTTTCTTTAGTCTCCATTTCTTGTTTTCCTCATTCCAGAACTAGAATGATATTCTTATCCTTTTTTCCCCCTCTTTGGTTGAAGCTCTTAAACATATGTCCTCTTTTTTCTTGAGGTATCATTCATTGTCTGCCTCGGTGGTGTGCTGGAGCCGGTCCCACAGCCTCCAAGGAATAGATTGGGTATTTCTTCCCAACTTCAGGTTCGGTGGCTTCACACTGAGTGCCGTGACTTCAGCCATGGTGGTTGATTTAAATAAAACACACTGATTGGCTGTATTTAAAATTTCGTCCCCATATATGTAACCATATGGATAATTTTCATCCAGGACTTGCACGTAAACCTCCTTCCCCTCTTCAGCTCCAGCCATCTCCCTGCATTCCATTTCTGTGGCTCATTCCCAAGGCCATATCCTCCTTGACGTAATTTAGAACTGATTCATCCCTGAAATATTAGACCAAATACCCTACCCTGAGCTCATACTCCAAGATTCTCAGCTCATTGTTCTCTTACTCTCATTGCACCAATTTTTCAGAGCTCCAACACATTTATTCTTCCTCTTCCACAAATGTATCAGCCCTTGTCTCTCTATGCTTCTTTTTCTGACCAGCCTAGTCCCCACAATCCAACACATCAATTATTATTTTTTCTCCTTTAATCCCTTTAGTTCCCACATGGATCAATCAATCCTTGTAACCTGTGCACTGCAGGCTGTTGAACATAGACATTCAAGTTCAAGAAGCCACGGAGAAGCAGCTCTGCATATTTGTGTTTTGTGACCCAGGGGTTGGCAAATGTTTTCTGTAAAGGGATATGTATGAAATATTTTAGGCCTTGTGGGCTGCATACCATCCCCTTTTATGTTGTTTTCTTTTTTGTGTGATACTTTACAAATGTAAAACTCTTAGCTGGGGAATTTATAAAAACAGGCCAATGCCTGGAATTAAGAGCCAACGCCTGCTCTTACCTCAGACTGACCCACAGCAATGTATGACAATTCTTGTTGAAAGCCTCCATCTGCTCCCATTCTCCACAGCAGCATCTCTTCATTTTGACCATCAGAAGGTTCCTACGCAACCCGCCCTCTGCTTCAACTTCATAGCAGACCATACCTCACTATTCAGAAGTAGTCCTCTGCCTAGCTGTTTTTCTTATCACCTCACATACTTCTGTGTCTACTGCCATTTCAAATGAGTTGAGGCCTCTTCATTTTGAAAGACCACCATGGACCCCAAAGTCTCAAAATACCACTATAGCACATAATGTTTCCCCATAAAAAGGGTGAAGTGTACTCAAAAATATAAATAGCTCAGCAAATCCCTAATGAGGAATACTACACTATAGACAATCATTGGCATTCTCACTGGCCGAAGAGATGTTCTCAAGTCCCCCAGGCATTCAGATATGGTCATACCTCAGCAACATGACAGACTATTACATGTCACCTTCGTGGTTGCTTGGAAGAGCCAAAATTGTGAAGACTAAACTCCTGAGTGCCAGAGAGTTTCTGTATTAACAGTTCTGGAAAAGATCTTTAGACTTTCTGTCACTTCATACTTTTTCACATGAGGTTCCGCCTGCCTAGAAGACTCTTCAGCCACCCTCACCACCTCTTTATCTGGGTAAGCCCTACTTCTGGGATAACTGGATCAAAGTATAGAAACATTAAGACATCAAGATGCATATCTTTGAATTATTTGTCAGAATTTTGTATCAGTTTAAACTCCCACTCACAGTGTGTAAAAGTGTCCTTTACACCAAATGGGGGACATATTTTTAATATTGTGTTTCAAAATGTGTTAATTGAGTTGTTTTAGAAGAGTGTTTAAACTATATAATTGCATACATGTCCGACCCCAGTGCTTTATTCTGTGAATGTTTGGTATGCTGTAATTATAGTACTGACAGCTCCCATAATTCTTTACCTTGGTTTATTCTATGGAATTATTTCAGCACTTTGGGAAAAGTCATTCTGGGCTTGTTATAAAATTTGCTTTGCTAGCCACGCATGGCACCTGAAACTGTAGGTATTTAAGTGATTACTTCTTGGGATGTGCTCATCCGAGTGCAAATGAGTTTGGCTCTGAGCAGATTTTAGCAGGCGTTTGACAGCTTGGATGACTGGCACATTGTCATCTTCATAACACACCTAAAATGTAGAGTGCCAAAAATCACAAACAGGTTGGGTGTAGTTAAAGATCTGAGACCTTGTCCGACTTAGTTAATCTTTTAAATCATAGCAGCAGAAATATGCCAACTGTAATTAAAATTACAGGCTGTGATGTAAAATAGTATCTTACCTGCAGATATATATTTTTATTTTAATATTCCATATTCATGTTAAAATGTGTCTTCATAAAACTGGTTTGTGGTATCGGATTGATGGTTGGTGGGACTGGAAACCTCCTCGGGCAAGAAGGGTAATTTTGGTATACTGATCAGCACTTTCTTACTCTGACCATTTTGAGTTTTTGTTGTTGTTCTAGGGCTATAAAACTTGGGGAATTTTTATTGATGAGGAACAAAATCCATTTTTATTATATCATATGTAGATAATAGACATAAGTAAAACACAGCAAAGGGACCCTGACAGAGTCAGTGACTCATAACACATAAGACACTCTTTTCTGGAGGTGTTAGGGTTTAATAAAGAGGACTTTCAATTATTGTGTGTGTGTGTGTGTGTGTGTGTGTGCGTGCACGTGTATGTGTTAGCTAATATCCACAAGTTGTTGAAATACAAAAAGAGAACAGGGGCTTAAAAAGGTATAAGGCTCAATTCTTTTTTTTTTTTTAATTTGGTTTTCAGAAATTTCTATCATGTACAAAATATTCACTAGATGTTTTCATTCTGAGCACTGTAAGTCATCAATGTATATCAAGTACCTATTTTAAATTTCTTAATTTTTTTTCCCCCAGAGAGGTAATGTAGGAATTCTGATCATTTGAAAACTGATACCACGGATATGACATACGCAAAGTAAAAAGAGAAATCAGTGGGGAAAGGAGAATCGGAAGAATCTGCTATCCTGAGAATCAAGGCTGAAAGTGTTAGCATGAGGGAAGAAGGGAGGCAGTTTAGAGGAATGGAGTGAAGAGGGCGCTAGATTTTGTTATAAGCAAACAGTAGTTCCCCCTTATCTGTGGTTTTGCTTTCGCAGTTTCAGTTACTCCAGTAACTGAAGGGAGGCAGTCGGGAGGCAAATGATCCTCCTTCTGACGAATCATCCGAACGCCAATAGTAGACTAACGATACACTAGGTTACGTCACGATGCCTACGTCATTCACGTCCGCCTGGCGTTTGATCCTTTCGCATCGTCGTAGGAAGGGTGAGTACAGTATAAGATATTTTGAGAGAGAGAGAGCACATTCACATAACTTTTATAACAGTATGTTGTTATAATTGTTTTATGTTATTATTAGTTACTGTTGTTAATCTGTTACCCTGCCTAATTTATAAATTAAACTTTATCAGGTATGTATGTAGAGTGGGTCTGTACCGTCTCTGGCTTCAGTCCCCTGGGGGACTTGGAATGCATTCCCTGGGAATAAGGGGGTACTGCTATAGTGATAGTTCTGGCGTTAATACCTCCTTATCTTGTACCTATATTATCTTAAAGCCATGACTATAAGAGCTGAGAGCACAGTGAGTTTTTAATTCCCTCATTTCCTTTTTTTAGACAAGGAAATTGAGACGCAGAGACTTGTCCATGATCTCACAATGAAATGGGGTTAAAGCAGATACCAGAAGGCAGATTAAAAAAAAAATCCAGTATAATTGTTATATTAGTTTCAGGTGTATAATATAGTGATTCAGCAATACTATACATTACTCAGTGCTCATCACGATAAATGTACTCTTAACCTGCTTCACCTGTTTCACCCATCCTCCCACCCACCTGCCCTCTGGTATCAGTCAGTGTGTTTGCTATAGTTGAGAGTCTGTTTTTTGGTTTGTCTTTTTTTTTTCTTTGTTCATTTGTTTCTTAAATTCCACATATGGAAATATGTTTTTCTATGGCTTTGTTTTTTTTTTATCTGACTTACTTCACTTAGCATTAAACTCTCTAGATCCATCCATATTGTTGCAGACACCGAGATCTCATTATTTTTCATGGCTGAGTAATATTTCAGAAGGCAGATTTTTCTTTGTCTTTTTCTTTTCTGCTTCTTTCTTTTTTTCTTTCTTTCTTTCTTCCTTTGATCTCTCTTTGATGATACAGAAAACATGTCCAGCTGGTAGTTTGAATTATTTGAAATCTGGAATGCCTGTGACTGATGTTTCTTAAACATGCTATAATTTATACATTCAAATGAGTTTTATTCTTTCCTAGTATCATGTTAAGCAATTACACATTAATTCCAAAACTGATTTATGATCTGGGTAGCCTTGGGCCACTTTCTTAATCTTTATAAACTTTCATTTTCTCATGTGTAAGAGGAAGATACTATCAACCTTGCATGGTTGCTTAAAGGTTTAGAGAGGATGTATATAACCACTATAGGTACTCAAGCAATAGTGGCTAGTGATCAAAACAAACAGAACACGGCTTATATTCATTGATATACATTACTGTTTAGTGCTTTACATGAAACATCTCTTTTGATCACTTAGACTATTTTTATGAAGATTGCCATTTAAAAATATATATTAGTATTGCTCAAAAAATGTTCTAATTCATTTTCTGGAATGTTTGCATTTGAGTAATTAGAAGAGCCAGTTTTCTGAACATGAAGCTTCTGCTTGCCTGCTATATAGAGCCTTCCTTGTGTATGACCATTTAGTAGGCATCTTTGAACCGCCACAGACCTTGCCCCTGATCATGACTCTGTATTGTTTTATGTGGAGGTGATTAGATTCCTATTAGTCTGGTAACAAATTACAAACTTAGAGGTTTAAAATAACACAAATTTATTATCTTTCAATTCTGCACATTAGAAGGCCTATACATGTCTCACTGGGCTAGAATCAAAGGGTTGGCTGGGCTGTGTTCCCTCTGAAAGTCCTAGGGGAGAATATATTTCTGTGTCTTTTTCAGCTTCCAGAGGTTGCCCTGGCTTGTTGGCTCATGGCTCCATTCTTCTATCTTGAAAGCCTATAACATTAGGCCATACTTGCCTCATGCTGTTATCTTTCTGGTTCTCCCTCTTCCATTTGTAAAGGACTCTGAGATTATATCAGTCCCATTTAGATAATACGAGAAAATCTCCTTGTTTTAAGAACAGCTGATTACTGACCTTCATTAGATGTGCAACCTTAATTTCCCCTTGCCATGCAACATAATGTAGTAACGGGTTCTGGGGATTAAGATGCAGACATCTTTGGGGGAGCATTATTCTGCTTACCACAGGAGAATGCATAAGAGGCAGTAGAAGCTGCTAGTTAGGAGCTTAATAATCTTACTTTTTGTTCTCCATGAAAGAATCTGATAGCATTGACATAGCCTTCACCAGCCTTGTTTGTCATCAGTGCTGCTTTGCAAATGGGAGATTTCCTTTTGCTAGCAAAATTGTTTTATGTAGCATTTGTGTGCAGCAACATATTTCAGGTATGTTAGTATTACAATCCCTAGTATATCTCAACAGTTTACCCTCGAAGAGACAGTGTGGTGGGGAAAAGGCACTCTTGGGGGGGAAGTATGGGTACTGAATATCCACCATTTCTTTGCTATATGCATCCTGATCCCCACTGCTGTGGCTAGGAGAACAGGGTAGGAGGCAGGTGAATCTAGGTCTGAGTCTCAATGTCAGCTATATGACCTTGAGCAAGTATTTAAATCTTGTAAACTGTAGTTTGCTTATATACAAAATAAAAATATTAGTGCTTATTTATAGGGTTATTGTTATGAAATGAAATAATGCATGCAAAGTAACATAGTACCTGACTCAGAGGACCCCATTAATGAGGGTGACTTGTTATTTTCATCTTTGTGAAGTTTAGTTCCCTTACCTGCAAGAAAGAGTTGGCCCAGATTCACCTAGTTCTAATAGTCCATGGTTCTAGATATGATTCTCTCTTTACAAAGGATTAAACAAGTTAACTTTGTTTTGTTTTATTTTTGGAGAATGAGGTATGTAGATTTTAATTAGGTATTAAATGTCTTTTCTGTAAAGGTTATGCAGCCATTTAGGTTTTTATTTTTATTTTTGTTTGAGATGGATCAGACAAGGTATATATTTTTAAGATATTATCCTTTTTGTTTTAGGTTGCATACTTAATGGCATATTTGGCCATGGTATTCTTTTTGATTAAAAAACATCTCTACTGGGATGCCTGGGTGGCTCAGTCGATTAAATATCCAACTCTTGATCTCAGCTCAGGTCTTGATCTCAGGGTCATGAGTTCAAGCCCCACGTTGGGCTCTATGCTGGGCATGGTGCCTACCTAAAAAACAAAAACAAAACCCAAATGAAAACAAAAACAAGAAAAACAATTCCTTTTTTTTTTTTTGTAGCTATGTCCCTTCTCTTCACATTAAATATTATTTATTTGCCTTCCCTCTTTGTTTTCTTTATCATTTTGTCTAGTGGTTTGTCTAGTCAGCCTTTTTGTTTTTATTTTTTTATTTTTATTTTTTTAAAGATTTTATTTATTTATTGGACAGAGATAGAGAAAGCCAGCGAGAGAGGGAACACAAGCAGGGGGAGTGGGAGAGAAAGAAGCAGGCTCATAGCGGAAGAGCCTGATGTGGGGCTCGATCCCGTAATGCTGGGATCACGCCCTGAGCCGAAGGCAGACGCTTAACCGCTGTGCCACCCAGGTGCCCCAGCCTTTTTGTTTTTAAACCAGCTTTTACTTTTATTGACTCTCTGTTTTTGTTGTTTTTGAACATATCACTGAATTCTGCTTTTATTTTTATTTTATTTCTTATACTTTGTACTTTTTCTTATGGTTCTTCTAATTTTTCTTTCTTTCTTTCTTTCTTTCTTTCTTTCTTTCTTTCTTTCTTTCTTTCTTTCATTATGTTCAATTAGCCAACATGTAGTACATCATTAATTTTTGATGTAGTGTTCTTCTAATTTCTTGAGATGGGGAACTAGTTATTAATTTTCACCCTTTTTCTAAAAAAAATATGCAGTAAAGAATGTACATTTTCTTCTGACTATTGCTTTAGCTGCATCCCACAAGTTTTGACATGTAGAATTTTTATTATTGTTTAATTATAAATATTTTGAAATTATCATTGTAAGAATTACAATCCATGTATCATTTAGATGTGTTTTTAAACATTTCTAAGTATGTGGGGATATCTTTTCATCTTTGACTACTAATATTATATTTGTTCAATGATTGTGATCTGAATGACAGATATTCCTTGATATTTGTTGAAATTTGTCTTATTTTCTAGCAGAGGGTCAAATTTTGTAAATCTTCCAAAGGGGCATGAGAAAAATGTGCATTCTTAATTGGTGTATATGCAAAATTTGGTATACCGCATACTGATATTTTGTCCTTGATTTATCAATCAGTAGGAAAAGGTTATTAAAATCTCTCACTATGGTTATGACATTATCAATTTATTTTTGAATCTGAATTGCATTTTGCTTACTATATCTTGAAGCTATTTTGTTAGGTATATACAAATTTGTAAATTTTTTTGTCTTCTTGTAAAATTGTTAAATTATTGATGCTTTCAATATATAATGACCTTCTGTATTTCAAAATAACTTTTGGCCCTAAATTGCATTTTTGTCTCCTATTAATACAGTGACTAAAGTTTTTGTTTATTTGTTTGTTTTGGGGCCAGGTATCTTGTTTCTCCCTTTACTTTCAACCTTACTGTGTCTTAGTATTTTAGGTGCTCCTCTTTTAAATATGTGTAAGTGAATTTCTTTGTTTATTCAGCCTTTGAATTTGTAACCGATCTGTTTTTATCTTCATTGAAAATCTTGTTTTGAAATTGAGATATAATTGACATATAACATTATATTAATTTCAGGTGTACAAGGTGATTTGATATTCATATATATTGTAAATTTATCATCACGATAAGTCTGGTCAACATCCATCGTACATAGTTATACTTTTTTTTTCATATAATGAGAACTTTTAAGATCTGTTCTCTTAGTAACTTTCAAATATATAATACAGATTGTTAATATAGTCGCCATGCTGTATATTACATCCCTAGGACTTATTTATTTGATAATTGGAAGTTTATACCTTTGACCACCCTCACCCATTTTGCCCATCCACCTATCCCCACCTCTGGCAATCAGCAGTCTGTTCTCTGATTCTGTGAGCTTTGTTTTATTTTGTTTTAGATTCCAGATATAAGTGAGATCACATTGTATCTGTCTTTCTCTGGCTGACTTATTTCACTTAGCATAATGCCCTCACAGTTGACAACATCCATGTTGTCACAAATGGGAAGATTTCTTTCTTTTTTATGGCTGAATAATATACCGCAGCATATGAAAATCCTTAACTGGAGAATTTGGTTTTTTTATATGCTTTTATTAATGGTGTTTGGGGATTTATTTCTTCTTTACTATTTTATACTTCTGCTTTCCTCTTTAACAGTTAGATAAGTCCTTAAGGGTAGAAATTATGTACATAGAAAGGACTGTAGAAGCCAGTGAAGTGGATTGACAAAAATGAGGGTACAAGAGTTGAGAAGCAAGGGCAGAGCTTAGAGGAAGGCTGAATAAGCCAGAGAAAGAGATCCAGAAAGAGAGAAATTCTGATCAGAAAGACAGGAAGAGGATTGGGAAAGGCAGTGTCCAGTACCTGAAAAAGTCCAGGTGAGAGTGCATTGTCAGTGATACCAGATGCTACAGATTCTATGCAAGGTGATTAAATTTGGTGGTTAGAAGATTGTTGAATTGTTTCCATGGAGTAGTAGAAACAAAAGTTTTGTGGGCGCAGAAAAGGCCTGATATAGAACATAATCTCAGAGTGGAAGATTTATAAGGATAGGGACAACTTCAAGATTGGAGAAGATACCTATCAAGATGTGCGAGCATTGATGCAACAGAATAGAGGTCACTGATGAATCAAAGTCTTCAAGATAATAAAAATCTCTGCACTTTCTTCTGATGCAGATTTCTTTTCAAGAGTCCACATAGAGACTGCACAGATTACATGCCTAATTATGAGTTGGAAGAAATGCAATATAAATGACGAGGGTGTCTCAATAGGCAGTGCTGATGAATCCATTAATTTGGGTATCATTGATCAAGCACTGTGAAGTTAATCCTGCGATGTGGGTTAGATCAGAGCATACATTAATAAACGCACTTGCGCTTGACCTATAAAATGAATTATCAACATGTCCCATAGGGCCGTGAAACCGGTGAGCTCTCTGAAGAATCATCACTATCACTAAGCCATTTTAAAGGCCTGGGTTTAGATTTTCATTAGGAGAAATATCTTTGAATGTCTTTCCTAATGAAAACCAAGTGCCTAATTTTTGCTAAAACAGACTCAGGGCAATTATTAAAGTTTTTGCTCTTAGAGTGAAAATAAAGTAATTTTATGTTACCGGTACCTTTTGCCACCTTTCCTTTGGGGAGTGACTGCAATTATCAATTTATTTAGCAAATACTTATTGAACAGTGCTAACAGCGTGACACTCATCCTACATGACACTAGCTTATCACACAGATTAGGAGGAGCTATTTACATTTTATTTAGGAAAAGAATACTTAACTAAGATGTACTTTTAATTAGGCATCTTAAATAAAGCACTGTTTCAGGATAAAGGGTAGTTATCCACATTGCTGAGAGTTTTGACTGCTTAGGAAAAGCTCTGTTCATTGCCTCCTAGAACTCTGACAATAGGATTGGAAAAAACTATGTTAAAAGGTGGCTGGATGCCTTTTGAGATGGCTACCTTCAAAAAAGAGGATTTTGCTTTCTGTAAGGAAAGTCCTTTTCTAGGATCTTTGCTTATAAAAAGTGAATGAGCCCCCCTAATCCACCTAGATATTGGGGAAAGTGCCTTATTAACTTAACATATTAAAATAACAAGAATTTGACAATTGACTCCTGGCAACTCAAGAAGGAGTTGTATTAGAGCTTGAGCACTATTCAGAGAAGAGGAAAAAATAGCATTAAAGAGTCTTATAGAAAGAGAACATGGCTGAGGGTCAGGGCTGAAGGGAGAAAGAGAGTTGGTAAGAGGTTACCTATGGCAGAATGGTTGAGTGTATATATGATATAAAGCATTCTACTTGAAGTTGATTTTTGATCTGTAGTGTAATCTAATTTTTTCCCATTATCCTTAAGGAAGTCAGTGTTACACAGCAGCCCTTATTTAATGGTGTTTTTGGTAATGAAGGACTAGGAGCTCTCCCATGCTTGTGACAAAGTGGGAATGAAGAAGATTTCACCCGGAGGTCAGAGGGCAAGAAGGGCAATTTCAATTTCAGGAGGAATAGGAATTGCTTAGAGGAAGCCCTTTGGGAACACATGGAAGTATTGTGGAGGGGCTAGTCTTCTCACAGAAAATGGAATTGTAGCAGAGTGATCTTATTTACAAAAACATGATTCCCGGTTCCTGAATGCCAGAGAACTTGGGGAAAGCTGGCTTACAATAGAAACAGTGATAGCAGTGTCAGCTGGTCATGAGAGTTTATTCACTCCAAGCAGCCCAGGAAAAAAAAAACAGACCTTGAAACTTCTAGGATTTGAACTGGAAATAACAGGATTTTTTCAAAAAGGTAAATGAATGCATTCTATTTCAATATAAATGCCATTCTAATAATAACATTTTCCTGTCTAGTTAGCACTTCTTTTTCAAGCCATAATCAGTTGTAGGAAAACTTAATAGGCCAAATGATGTTCTATACAGTAACTATACAGTAATTCTTTTGAGAACCTTAGTGTCTTGTGGTCCAAATGAGGTCATACTATATCTCAGCACTGCTTTGCATTCACAATAGCTTTTAGCAAAATATTCTCATGCAGAATGTACACTCAGTTATTGGGATTAACATTTGCTGAACACATTAATAATGCCTTCCAATGCAAATTATTATCATTTTGGTACTGTTCTTGGGCTAATGTTTCTCATGATATAATAAGCCATGCAATCATTTAAGAGAAAGTTAGGAAGTCATGATGTGTCAGATAAAACTTGGGAGGAGAATAGCAGAACAGTGAAGAGGGAACAGGCTTAGAAGTCAAACTGGGTGGGTTGAAATACTGGCTCTGTCTCTCACCTGCTGTGACTCTGGATAACTTGGTCATTCTCCTTGCTCCTCAGTTTTGTTTTGCTTTGTTTTATCTGTATAAAGAGAGGATTAAATATATTAACTGGTGCATGGTAAGTGCTTAATAAATGCTAGCTTCCATAGAAGGTGATTCTTGACTGTATCCAAACAAGTCATCCATCCATTTGATACCTATTATATACTTAGCATGTGCCAGGATATCTTAGACTATGAAGTTATGAAGAGGAAACACTAACCCCATTCTTTTTAAGGCTTCATAGGCTTTAGATTTTTGGGAGAGCCTAAAGCTAAGACTTATTCTCTCTTCTGTGGCTTTTTAACCAATAAGAAATAGGAAAAAATGAATTGGGATTCAAACTTTATCCTTGGAAGCTCAACATTTCCATAACATGGGGCCCCTGGTAGAGATAAATGGGAAAATGGGGCATCCCAAATCCATCTATCATTCCTTTGTAGACTGAGAAGCAGAGGTAACCCTTCTTTCCCTGCTGGGGGGAAAACCCTGCCATGGTGGGCTAGCTTCATGCAGGCAGGCAGTAGGTGAGGAAAACATCTGTCCTGGTGAACAAGCAAGACTGAGACAGCATAAAAGGGGCTGATTCAAAAGAATCTCACCCAAATGTGGGTGGGTCTTGGCCTAATCCCACCATTATAATAAAAAATTTCTTTTGTAGCCTCATAAATGTACGTACATATGCAGTTTTAAATTTGAGAGAATGGGTTTTGTATTAAAGGAATCTCCATTCATGTTTATTAATGGAGAGGTTGTAGAGCAGGACTGGTGTTTGTTTCGTTTATTTAGCACTTGTGACAAGATGGCTCTGGGCCTGGCTGGTGCGAAGGCATTGCTTTATTGATTAAATAATGTGATGAAAGGGAATGGTGCTTATGTGTTGAGAGATTATTGCCAGAGACACTTGGGCAACAAAGTGCTGAAAGGAGAGCAGTGTGACACTTTCACTGTAAGTAATTAGCAGCCAGTTGGAACAGAAACACAGTATCCTGGGGAAAGTTCCAGTTAATGCTGCAGGTTTGCATTTTTGAAGGCATGCAGAATCATACATTTTCTTTCCCAATTGAGCTCATTTTTTGACTCTCAATAATAAAAAATAAACATCTGAAACTACAATGATATAAAACAATATATTTGAAATTGCACAAAAGAAAACAGTTCACTTTTATAGAGAAGGGACACAGTTCTGTTCTCAGGAATCGTATATAAAACAGTAAAAAATTTCAAACAATGCATTTATTACATTACTTTATTGTAGTTCTAAAAAAAGTCTATAGTTCTCAGAAATGTTATAGGGTCTATGTGAAGTGGATGTATTTGTTTATGCATTTATGGGAGAAAACAGGACTGGACTATTCAAGAGTATAACCTGACATTTGTCCATTGGCCTATGGAATGATTTAAAGCATAGATATTTTGCCAAGAAAGATGGTGATCTCTGAGAACCCAAGGCATTAATGGATTTGCTTCAAGTGATGGCACTGGGATTTACTCTCTGCCTTATGTACATACTCTAGCCCTACTGGAAAGGAATGTATGGAGCGTTTGTGCCTCCTTTTGACAAATTGACCTCTATCTCACCATTTCTATTCCACCAGCACTTCAGAGTATTGCTTCTAACTTTCTGTTCTTCATCCTTTATATATATATTTTTAACTTCTCTGCTTGAATTCTTTATTTCCCTTCTCTCTCCCTCTATCTTTTCCTTAGTAAACAGTTAAGGACTCTGGAGGCTGTCTTCCTGGTTTCAAATCCTGGTCCTTTGACATATTAGCTATGTGACCCTGGGAAAACCACTTGATCTTTCTGTGTCTCAGTTTCCTCATTTGCAAAATGTTGATAATAATAGTATCCTGCACATAGGATTATTTTAAGGATAAATGTTTAAAATGTTTAAAGTGCTTAAGTCATTCTTGACACATAATAGTGCTATTATACTTTATATGTTTTTATACACTGATAAATACACTGGTTTGATTCCCACTGACTCAAAAAAATATGTACTGGCTCCCTAAGACCTGCAAAATGATACAAGGGGTTCAAGGGGTTCTATTATTTGTCTCCAAACTGTCTTTTAAACTTTTTTTTCACATATGCGCCACATAATCCATATTCTGGTCATTTACCACAGCCTGAATTTGCCATATATTTTCCTACTTCTCCAAACTACGCACACAGCCAGAAATGGCTCCATTTCTTCTTGTTTTCTGCCACTCAGAAGCTGAACACCTATGTTTTTTTATTTATCATCTAAAGAGATTGAATACTACAAGTACATTAAAAGTTTCTCATGTTTACTGTTCTCATTCAATATGATTGTGGGAAGCCAAATAATAGTTCCCCTCTCCCAAATATCCACGTCCTAATCCCTGGAGCTAGTGAATGTTACCTTACATTGCAAAGACTTTGCAGATGAGATTAGGGTCTTCAGATGGGGAGATTATTTGGGTTATTCACATGGCCCCGAGTATAGTCACAAGTGTCATTATAAAGCGAGAGAAAGGGAGATTTCACACAGAAGAGGAGAAGGCACTGTGACTGTGGAGGCAGAGATTGGAATGATGTATTCACAGATCAAGGACCACCAGCAACCACCAGAAATTGGAAGAGACAAGGCACAGATTCTCCCTTAGAGTCTTCAGAGGGAACATGGCCCTGTCTACACCTTGATTTTAGCTCCATAAGACTTATTTTGGATTCTGGCCTCCAGAAGTATAAAAGCATGAATTTATATTGTTATTAGCCACTAATTTGTGGTAATTTGTTACAGCAGCCGTAGGAAACTAAGGCAGTGGTATTGTGGTCTACTATTTTATTTCCAATATTTTTCTTCATTTATTTTTAAAGTCATATAGATTAAAAGTCACTGTTTTTGGTGTACTGGTCTTTGAGTTTTGACAGATTAATAGATTAATGTAATCACTACCACAATCAATATATATAATAGTTGAGGAAGAAAAACAAAGCTGGAGGTATCATACTTTCGGATTTCAAAGTATATTGCAAAGCTATAGTATGATGCTATCATGAACACAGACACGTAGAATAGAGAGCCCAGAAAGAGACCCATACATATATGGTCTATTAATTTATGATAAGGAAGCCAAGAATATATAATAGAATGTAAAAGAATGAAACTAGAGCCTTATCTTACACCATATAGAAAAATTAACTCAAAATGGATTAAGGATTTGAATGTAAAACCTGATATAAAACTCCTAGAAGAAAATGTAGGTGGTAGGCTTTTTGACATCAGTCTTGGCAATGATTTTTTTTTTTTTTTGATCTGACACCAAAAACAAAGGCAACAAAAGCAAAAATAAACAAGTTGGGACTATATCAAACTAAAAAGTTTCTGCACAACAAAGGAAAGCATCAACAAAATGAAAAGGCAACCTACAGCATGGGAGAAAATATTTGCGAATCATATATCTGATAAGGGGTTAATATAAAAATACATAAAGAGGGGTGCCTGGGTGCCTCAGTCGTTAAGTGTCTGCCTTCGGCTCAGGTCATGATCCCAGGGTCCTGGGATCGAGCCCCATGTCGGGCTCCCTGCTCTGTGGGAAGCCTGCTTCTCCCTCTGCCACTCCCCCTGCTTGTGTTCCCTCTCTCGCTGTGTCTCTCTCTGTCAAATAAATAAAATCTTTTAAAAAATTATATATATAATATATATTAGTATATTAACTATATATTAATATATATCATATATTAATATAATATATATAAAGAACTCACACAACTTCAAAAAAAACAAATAAAACAAACAAAAAGCACCCAAACAAAATCTGATTAAATAATGTGCAGGGGAACTGAATAGACATTTTTTCAAAGGAGACACAAATGGCCAAGAGGTCCATGAAAAGATGCTCAACATGACTAATCACCAGGGAAATGAACATCAAAACCACAATAAGATATTACCTTGCATCTGTTAGAATGGCAGTCATCAAAAACACAAGAGGTAGGTGTTCCTGAGGATGTGGAGAAGAGGGAAACTTTGCGTATTTTGGTGGGAATAGAAATTGGTGCAGCTGTTATAGAAAATAGTATGGCAGTTCTGCAAAAAACTAAAAATAGAACTATCATATGATCTGTAACCCCTCTTCTGAGTATATATTCAAAGGAAATGAAAACAGGATCTCAAAGAGAAATCTGCACTCCTGTATTCATTGCAACATTATTCAGAATTGCCAAAATCTGGAAACAATGTAAGTATCAGTGGATGAATGGATGCTTCATATATACAATGGAATATTATTCAGCCATGAGAAAGAAGGAAATCCTGTCATTTGCAGTAACGTGGATGGACCTTGAGGTTATTATGCTAAGTGAAATAAGGCAGATAGAGAAAGGTAAATACTACATGGCATCACTTATATGTGAAATCTAAATAAAAAGCAAATTCATAGAAACAGAGTAGAAAGTGGTTGCCAGGAGCTGGGAGACTGGGAAAACAGGGTATAGTTACTAAAAGAGTATAAACCTTCATCTATAAGATGAATAAGTTCTGAAGATCTAATGTAAAACATGGTGGGGGAAATTTTTTCACAAAATATATGTGCATGAAAAGACTATGAAGTAGACTTGAATTATCTAATAATTTTTTTGTCAATTATGTCTCAATAAAGCAGAAATTAAAAAAAAAA
This sequence comes from Ursus maritimus, assembly GCF_017311325.1. Taxonomy (NCBI): domain Eukaryota; kingdom Metazoa; phylum Chordata; class Mammalia; order Carnivora; family Ursidae; genus Ursus; species Ursus maritimus. Next base: position 52,920,017 of record NW_024426774.1, read on the forward strand.
AGTAGAGAACAGTTCTATCACCCACTGCCACGTGCCACCAATTATCCTTGTGCTACTCCTATGTAGTCAAATTCTCCCCACGATCTTAAACCCTGGCAACCATGGAAGAGTTTATAATTTTGCATTTTCCAGAATGTCATATAAATGGAGTCATTCAATATGTAGTTTTTTGAGTCTAATTCTTTCATTTCATATAAGCATTTGAAATATATCTCATGTTGTTACATGTATCAATAGTTCATTCCTTTTTATCACTGAATAGTATTCTATTTTATGGATATATCACAGTTAGTTTATCCATTCCTTGATTGAGGAACATTTGAGTTGTTTCCAGTTGTTAGTAATTATGGGCAAAGTTGCTAGAAAGATTGATAAACAGGTTTTTGTCAGAACACAGTCTTTTTTTTTTTTAATTGGGTAAATATCTATGAGTGGAATCAATGGGTGGTATGGTAAACATAAGTTTAACTTTTATAAGAAACTGCCAAACTGATTTCCAAGTGGCTGTACTATTTTGTATTCACACCAGAAATGTGTTAGAGTTCTCCTTGCTTTACGTCCTTTCTAGTACTTGGCATTGTCATTTAAAAATCTTTTTAGGGGCAGCTGGGTGGCTCATTCAGTTAAGCATCTAACTCTTGATTTCAGTTGAGGTCATGATCTCATCGTTGTAAGATCGAGCCCTGCATCAGGCTCAGCACTAGGTGTGGGGCCTGCTTCTGATTCTCTCTCTCCCTCTTCCCCTCCTCCCTGCTCATGCGTTTTCATTCTCTTTCTCTCTCTCTCTCAATAAATAAATAAAATAAAAATAAAAATCTTTTTATATTTTATTTTAGCCATTCTAATACTTTTATAGTGGTATCTCATTGTGGTTTGTGTTTGCATTTCCCTAATGACTAAGTATGCTAAGCATATTTTTCATGTGCTTGTTTTCCATCCATATGTTTTATTTCATGAGGTGTCTTATTTTATACAGTTTTAATTGGGTTATTTTGTAATTTTGAGTTTTGAAAGTCCTTTATATATTCTTACACAAGACCTTTGTCAAATATGTGATTTGTAAATATTTTCTCCTAGTTGGTTGTTTTCCCATTCACCCAATGGTGGCTTTTGTAGGAATAAGTTATAATTTGGATGAAGTCCAATTTATAATTTCTTTTTCTTTTCAGATTATGGTTTTGGTGTCAAGAACTCATTGCCTCATTCAAAGTCACAAAGATTTTTTTTCTCACATTATCCTTCTAAAATTTTTGTAGTTAATATTTCACATTTAAATTTATTATCCATTTTGAGTTGTTTTTTGTGTAAAGTGTGAGGTACATAATGAGGCTTTTTTTTCATGTTGATGTCCATTCATTCTAATTGTTGAAAAGATTATCTTTTCTCCATTGAATAGTCTTTATCAAAACTAATTTGTGTGTGTCTATATCTGGATTCTCTGTTCCGTTCTGTGAATCCATGTGTCTGACCTTTTGCCAGTAGTATGCTGTCTTGATTTCTGTAGGTTTATCCATTAGTAAGTAATAGTAAGTAATGAAATCAAATTTTATTTGGTTATTCTTCCACCTTTCTTTGTTTGTCATTCCCTCCTACAAACTGTGCTGTGCTTCTCCATTCAGTTTCCTTGTGACTGCAGGTAAAATGGGTAATTCTGGGAGTGGCAAATTCTTTTAGTATTTGTGTGAGATATCTTTATTCTCCTTCTTACATAGTAAATTAGCTAGGTATAGAATTGTAGACTAATTTTTTCCCCCTATGCATTGAAATATCACTTCAAAGTCATCCATTCTTTAATACTGTTTGTAAAAATGTTATTAGTCTGACAGTTTTTTCTTTATTTTTTTCCTTTATTTTGATGTTCTGCATTGTCTTCACAATGTGTTTAAGCCTAATTAAAAATTTTTTTTCTTGCTGAAGATTCATGATTCAGGAATTTGTGGATTCATGTCTTTAATCAGTTCTGGGAAACTTTTGGTCATTATCTCTTCAGGAATGCCTCATTTTCTTTCTCCAAATTACTCGAAAAGAGCATGTGTGTGTGTATATACACACATGCACTTGTAGTCTTCTCATATTTTCCATCTCTATACAGGATTTTCTGGGCAATTTCTTTAGACCTGATCTTCAGTTTACTAATTCTTTTGTTATTTTGTCAGTTTTTATCATATCTATTGCTTTTAATTTTATTATAGTTTTCATTTCTAGAAGTATTATTTGGTTATTTTTAAAATCTGGTTGTTCATTTTTCTTGGTGTTTTGTTCTGATGGATTTTTATTTCTTCATTTTGTCTTTATCGTTTTGCATTAATTTTTTGAGATATTTTTAGGTAGCCATATTGTATATATTTTCTCTAGGTTCTTTTCCATTTGCATATTCTGTCTGCTCTCAGACATGTGGCTTTTTTGCAGGTGAATTCTGCAATTGTTCTTTCAGAGGTAATAACTGGGAGAGCTTTACAGTTGTTGGGGTATCATCTCTATGGGATCAATTTTTGTATAATTTTCTGGTCTTTGGACACAAAATCTGTACAATGTAAAGGCCTGTGGTTTTGATTTCTCAAGGGAGTTCCCCCATCTTCCCTGTATATATCCTATGATAGAGGATATATTTTTCTTTTTTTCTTTTCCATTATCTCTTACCTCTTTCCACCTGTCATTCCTCCATGTAGCCCCACAGCCCTGAGTCAGCTCCCCATGGTGAATGCTCTTTGTTTATGGAACTAGGTATTTTCCTTTATTTTCTTATAAGCTCAAGTATTTATTTCAAACATTCTGTTGTTTTAAATGCTTATATCTTGTTAATTCTTGAGCAAGGTAATCAGCACTGTTAGCCACCTTGCTGTTAAGAATCCTGTAGATTATCCATTACTTGTCTACCCTACTCCACCACTTCTTCAACCTAAGTACCATTTCTTATGGATTTTCTTTCTTCCATAATACCTAGTATAGTATTTATGTGTAGTAGATGCCAAAAATTGCTTGTGGAAGGAATATATAAAAGTGAAGTGTGTATTTCAGGTTTCTCTGGTAGAATGGAGAGTAAGTCATTTCTAGAAATGTGGTAAAAATAGAAGAATAGTTGTATCACTTTGGCCAGATCAAATTCTGTTGGTCTCCCCAGATTCATTCTGTCTGTACTTTTCTGCCCTATTCTGTGTCCTAGGGAGACTAACTACTATGAATGAATCGTTTAAGCTCCCTGGTTCTCTGACTTCCAATGGGGTTGGTTAATGAGAAACACCGGTAGGACAAGGAAAAACAAGAAAAGAATAGGTTAAAGTAGGGCTTCTCAAACTTTTATATGCCTACAAGTTACTTGGGAATCTTTCTGAAATGAAAATTCTGAATCACTGGGTCTGAGGTGTAGTCCATGGTTCTGCATTTCTGCCAAACTCCTGGGTGATTGCTGTTGATGTTCTGAGGACCACTCTGTAAGTGTCGGGGGTTAGAGTATTTTTCCCTTCTTTGAGTGTCTGCATTCCAACACTGGCTGTGTCCATCCCTCTTTGACAATGTTTCTGTACTTTAGCTGTATACTTTAGAATTATCTATGAGGTTTTTATTTTTTTTTAAGATTTTGTTTATTTATTTGACAGAGAGAGAGAATAAGCAGGGGGAGCAGTGGAGGGAGAGGGAGAAGCAGGCTCCCTGCTGAGCAGAGAGCCCGATGCAGGGCTCAATCCAAGGACCCTGAGATCATGACTGGAGCTTAAGGCAGACGCTTAACTGACTGAGCCACCCAAGTGCCCCTCTATGAGGTTTTTGAAAACCTGATGCCCTGGCTACATCCCAGTTATATTACCTCAGAATCTTTGGGGGTGGGACTGAGGTGTCAATAATTCTTAAAGCTCCAATATACAGCCAAGGTTGAGAACAATGGATAGATCTTTGACTATAGTTCTGTTGGTTGGCCCCCTTTCCATGGCTACAACTCTTCAAAGGCAGTGATAACCCTATTTTCCCCATTCCTTGCTCCTTCAGATCTATGAGTAGTAGTGATTTCTGGTTGTTGCTAGTTACAGAGTTTCTCAGCCTCCTCTTTAGGTTCCCTTAACCCTGCCCACATCTCTTTAAATAATCTCTTTAATGAATTACAGTAGTCACCCTTTATCTGTGGTTTTGCTTTCTGCAGTTCAGTTACCCATGGTAAACCATGGAAGCAAATGATGATCCTTCTTCTGACATGTTGTCAGAAGGTCAGTAGTAGCCTAATACTAGGTCATATTGCCTATGTGATTCACCTCACTTCATCCCATCAGGTAGGCATTTTATTGTCTCATATCATCACAAGAAAGAAAAGGGTGAATATAGTAAAGTAAGATTTTGAGAGAGAAAGACAACATTCACATACTTTTATTGTAGTGTATTGTTTTAAATTGTTCTTTTTTTTAACTGGTTATTGTTGTTAAACTTTTTTTTTTTTTTTTTTTAAGATTTTACTTTTTTATATTTGTCAGAGACAGAGAGAAGACAGAGAGAGCACAAGCAGGGGTAGTAGCAGGCAGAGGGAGAAGCAGGCTTCCGGCTGAACAAGGAGCCCAATGCAGGACTCAGTCCCAGCACCCTGGGATCATAACCTGAGCCGAAGGCAGACACTTAACCAACTGAGCCACTCAGGCATCCCTGTTGTTAAACTCTTATTGTACCTAATATATAAATTAAATTTTATCGTAGGTATGTATAGGGGAAAACATAGTATATAATAGGTTTGGTACTATCCTTGGTTTCAGGCATCCACTGGAGGTCTTGGAATATATCCCTTAAGCATAAGGGGGCAGAGGACTATTCTATTATTAAACTCCCAGCTCTTTCCTGCCAAAACTCTTATTGATATTGTAAGATAAGAAATTTGATTTTTATTTTGTAGGTAATTGGGAAACCAATGTAATCTTAGGAATAGTGTCATGTTCAGAATTGTGCATTAGTTATTGCTTTCAAATGAAATTTTTCATTTCACATACTTTAAATTTAGGAGTATTGAATTTTACTGTAAGGTGCCAAGCTCAAACATTTTTTTTATATGTAACAGTTCTGCTAAACGTATGATTTAGCCAACACTGACTTTTTGAAATTAGAGAAAAGGAGTAATATAACATTAATTCAGTTTCCTTTTTAAAAAAAGATTTTATTTATTTAAGAGAAAGAGAGAGAGAGTGGGGGGGGCAGAGGGAGGGAGAGAGAGAGAGAGAGAGAGAGAAGCAGATTCTCCATTGAGCATGGAGCCTTGACATGGGAATCAGTCTCACAACTCTGAGATCATGACCTGAGCTGAAATTAATAGGCTGCTCAACTGACTGAGCCACCCAGATGCCCTACATTAATTCAGTTTCTAATTATTATTGTTCTTTAGCCGTGATGTAGCCATAACTTAATCTGTAGGTCAGATTGATTGATTTCTTCCTCATTAGGATTTTCTCGAACTTGCACCCTTACTGAAAAGCTGAGTCAAGTCACAATGCTATTGGTCTCTTGGTTTTCCTTGGAAGGTACTGGCAATTCCATTGCTTTGTGACTCATGAAGTCATCACTTGAAATAGTGAGTTTGAATTTGCTTTTTTTCTTCTTGAGTACTACTCATTTCCTTAGAGTTCACATTTCAAGAACTCCCTGGATATTCTAAGTTACCATTTTAGGAGGCTCTCCATTTCAGTTTCTCAATTCCCTACCAATAATCCTGCCTTTAATCCTAGCAAAGGACTTTCCCTACAAAGACCCCTAAGCCATCACCATTCCCCAGGAGAAATTTATTCTCTAATCTTCCCTTCAGTTTCATCTTGTAAACATTGAGCCTCGGGCACTCTACCCAGAGCGTTGTTAGCCTTTTGTCTGTTCTTCCATATAAATAGGGTTTTGCAATCAGACTTGAGTATAATCTTGAACTGAACTCAAGTGAACAAATGATTTCCTCCCTGATGTTGTATTACAACTCTGTGGGGGGGGGGGGACAAAAATAATTTGTTTTCACTACTGAGAACAGGGTAAGGGTTTACTGCTACTAATCCTACTTCAGGGCCATGGCCCTATTTTTAAGATAGGTGTAAAAAAAAACATCAACTTGAGAAAGTGGTTTTTGAATGAAGCAGTGTTTCATAGCTCTAGCTACAGATTTAGATGCTCTAGCTCAGCCCATTTGGGGATATTCTCTTCCTCACTGCAATTTCTTTCTTCTCTTTCTTAAGACTGGAGAGAAGAGGGAGGGTCAGAAGTTTGGCTAAAACATGATAATAAATAATCATGTTGCCAGGTGACTTCTCTTTCATGTGATAAAATATATTGGTTTGAAAAAAATTTAGGAAATGTTTGGGGCCTTCGGAAAGAGAGTTGTGTGTAAGGCACACTTGGCAAGGCCTTTTTGGAACCATTTATTCCTAAAGGATCTGCTTGCTGCTATGTAGATACAGTCTGAAAGATTGAAAAATTAAAACCATCAGTGTGCACTGTGAAAGAAAATGAGCTTCTTAGGCTTTAGTGGACCTTTAAATATATGAATTTTTTTGTAAGCTAATTCAAATGTTAATGAAAAAGATAAGAGAATTGATCTGAATGTCTTTATTCTTATACTCATAAACCAAATTCTGTACATTAGTTCAGAAATATTGAACCTTTAACCAATTATAAACACCTCTATTCTAATTATTTAGATTGAAGTACTTCTAAGGATTGCATCTAGGCATGTAGTTATTGCAATGAATGTTTTTGTAAGGTTTTTTTTTTTTTCTATAATGTCTTCATTTTTTTTCTTTTTTAAAACTTAGAAATGTTTCAGGTGTTTTGGGATGTTCTTGTAGCTATTTATGGGCAATAGATGAATTGATTAGTAATAAGCTAATGGATCACCTAGTTCCCTAGTATGTCCTTCATATTCTATGGTTCAGGTACAGATTTCTAAGAGAACAGTGGACATATACTCCTATGAACCATCTTTGCTAAAGGAAAGCCTCAAATGAACCACAAATCCCAAACAACCATTCATACAAATCCGTTGGTTTTGGAATGATGTTTGCTTTCTTAATTACTTTTTCTATTTTTTTTTTTAATTACTTTTTCTTTTTTTTTTTTTTTATTTTAAAGATTTTATTTATTTATTTAACAGAGATAGAGACAGCCAGCGAGAGAGGGAACACAAGCAGGGGGAATGGGAGAGGAAGAAGCAGGCTCATAGCAGAGGAGCCTGATGTGGGGCTCGAACCCAGAGCGCCGGGATCACGCCCTGAGCCGAAGGCAGACGCTTAACCGCTGTGCCACCCAGGCGCCCCTAATTACTTTTTCTAAAGACCAGTATTCAAAGCAGTTTGCCAAGAGAAAGACTAAGGAGCTATTTTAGAATAAAAGAGACTAAGAGAATTGACAACTGAATGCAATGCATGATGCATGATATTTTGGGCCATGAAAACATTGTTGTGGTAATAAACTCTGAATGAAATCTATAAATTAGATAATAATATTGTATTCGTGTTAATTTTCTGATTCTGATAATTATATATATTTTATAAGAGGATGTCCTTCTTTATTAGGAATACACATAGTATTTAGGCTAAAGGAGGATCACATCTGTAACTTATTCTCAAATTGATTGAGAAAACATGTTTGTATGCATACACACATCAAATACATGTACATGTCAGGTATACACATATGAGTGTATGCCTGCACTTTTGTTTACGTGCACACAAAAAGAGTTAAATAAAGCACATGTGGTGAAATACTAACATTTGGGGATGTGGATGAAGTCTATATAGGAATTATTTTTTAATTAATTAATTAATTTTTTATACAGGAATTATTTGAGCCGTTCTTGCAACTCTTTTCTGTCAGTCTGAAGTTATGTCAAAATTAAAAATTAAAAGAAAAGACTAAAAACCACTTTGCATGTTTTTGACAAGGGAACAGGTTGCTGCTCAGGAGCAATAAGACAGGAAGAAAAACCCAATCATTTATAGGAGATTGTAGGTCCTATTAAAACTTAGTCAACACTATTAGTCTATGTGTTTTCATATGGATGTTCTTTAAAACCACAACTAAATCTTCATTAAGGAAGTTATGTTCAATGAATTAGAACAAATTCAACCAGAAAGTAGGAAGTAGTCATTTTGTAACATTTCACCTTGTAGTTGTGGTCAAATGCCAAAATGCCTTCCGTGTATTAAATATGATGGTATATGCTTATTTTCATGAGCACCGATACTTTTCAGATGTTTGTTTTATTAGCCTACCTACTTTTCTTCTTTCTGATAATGAAAACACTGAGTCTTGTTAATTTCAGGGTAAACAGGAAATGCATAGCGGATTCTTTATAGATACGTGTCCTTGTTGTTAGATTTGCGAATTCTTATGAAACATTAAATGTATTAAATGATGGGGAATAGTTTACTTTCTGTTCTATTTCACCAAATCTTTTCTTCAAAACATTTTTCCCCTTTGCCTCAGACACTTCTTACTCAGTGTATATATTCTCACAAGACTCCACCTTCCTTATCCACAGACCCATGTGCTCCAGGGCAGGCAACCTCATCCCTACTTACAGGGGAGTAGCTTTCCTAATCCAATCACGGTGATCCCATTTCCCTTGCCAGTGACTGGGTTTAGGAATCAACATCTAGCTCACTTTTAGCCAAAGAAAAATGCTGATTAGGATTTAAGGAGCATTTAATTTACTCCTGAGAAAGAGAGGTTTTGCTTCCTTACTGTGGAGTCTAGGTATGAAACCTGTAAGTGTGCAGCTATCTGAGGGCAAAGCTGGTGAAGGATAGGACTGTGGAAAGACTGAAAGACTCTAGGTACTTGATGACACCTATGAGCTGCTGAATCAGTTAGCCCTGGAATTAAAATTGCCTAATGACTGTGAATCTGTGTTACTTGAAGGCAAGTGTGTGCTAACCTATTATTATATATCCTGGAAGGTTTTTATAATTTTTTTTAATTGCACGATTTATTATTAAAAAGCCAGTTCATTCATCAAACCAACCAGATGATATATAGGCTTTTTGTTATTTCACTTAAACAATCCATAGAAATGCAGTTTCCTTGATTCATAGTCACCATCTCATTCACCTTCTGAGATATATAATAACATTTTAGAAAATGAGATTTGTGATAAAGAAGATGAAGGAATTCTGGCTCAAAGTGGCGGTAATGATGTTTGCCTACTTCATAAATGATAGTGAGGATTAAATGTGTTACCATATTTAAAGCTCATAGAACAGTGGCTGGCAGGTAGTGAGTTCACAGTGATTGCTAACAATAGCAATGATAATAATAATTATCCTTTTTTATGGCTTTTATTGCTAATAAACTTACCATCTCAATTTTAAATAGTTTTTATTCTAAGTAACAGATTCTTTGAGAAGCAAATGAAACTACCAATGAATTCAATTTCATAAGAGTTTTAGGGAGTAAGTAACTCTCAGTTCTTAGATGAAAAACTTGAAAACTTGAATCTTACAGACAGAACTTTCCACCTACAAGTACACTTTTGGTCACTATCCTGATACCAAGGTCCAACATAATAAAATTTAAAATTTTGAACGGCAGCATGATGCAGTGTGGCATTTATCAAATTCTGTTTAGGCTACAATACAAGGTTGTGAGATCGATTTAGTAGAATCGCAACCAGAATTTTAAAGAATTGAACTATAATCAAATAGGATGACTAAAATCAGAATAAACTGCACGTATAAAGGTAAGTATTATTTCATGAAACTGTTTCAATAGCATATGTGTGTATTGGGTTATATTATAGACTGTATTTCTCACTGTGAGTTTTGGTCATTGGTATGGCAGAAAAACACAGGCTCTGGAGCAAGACAGACTTGGCTTCAAATGTCTAACTTACTGGCCTCTTATATGGAAAAAAAGCGCGGAACTGTGCCTACAACATAATAGGCACTCAAAGCAACGTCCCTTCTTTCTTGCCTCTGTCCACAGCCTTCCTCCTCCTCTTCCCCAGGTGGACTTGAGCTTATGAAACCATAGAGTAAAGCAGCACTAACATTAGCAAAGTGTCTTCAAACAAACAGATATCACTCTTTTACATATTATATATTCATCCAAGCTTGAAACGCCAGGAGCACATTGAGTGATGTGAGTCCTGAAGCAGGGAAGATCAATTATATTTAAACTACAACAAATAGTTTCTCATGTGTTCCTCACAGCTAAGAAATCACTCTGGTCTATTCTTAAAATATCAGGTATTTGGTTAGAACTATTGATTGTTTTCAGTCTGGTTACCTCAGCAGAATGATACACTAGCCCTTAAAAAGGGAAGTGTGAGGACAGTGGGACACTGGCACGCTGAGCCCCTGGGCTGACTGAGTGCCCAGATGCCACCACACCAGGTGTGCCAAGGCCACAGGCTCCTATCAGGGGTGAAGGAGGGGGAATGAGAGGATACATGCATTATCTCACGATGGCCATCGCTATTCCGCAGAGCCCACATTACCACAGGAGTCGGTCCTTTTTTTTTATTTTCTCCACGTCCCATGCTTTTACTTGGTATTACTCACTTTAACTCCTTATTTCCTGTGTGGTATGCTCCTGTGAGTCCCAGGACAACAACAAACAACAAACATATTTGGTTTTGCTGACAGTATTGAACAAAACAAGGGACTGATTCTCCTCTTGCCCTCCCTCCCCGCTTCCTTCCTTCCTTTTCCTCTTCTTCCTCCTCCCTCTCCTCTTTCCTTTTCTTCTTCTTTAATAAAACTTCTGTCTTGGTGCCTGAACTTAGTGAAACTGCTGAGTTAGTCAAGGCAGTAAATCGAACGGGTCCCTTTTACCTCTAGAAAATACGAAAGCATCCTTCTGCCATTGAGCTGGCACCCTTGGCGGGATCAAGTGCTACTGTTAACAGGAAGGCAGGAAAGTACATTATCACTTCAGGGCTGTCATTACCAGAGGGTTTCACTGTGAACTATAGCATTCAGAGAAAGCAGGCAGGAGGGAAAAGGGGAGGCCCAAAGAGCAGAAAGGGAAGGAAATAAAAAGCAAGATTTTGTCTATTTGTTTATGAGGCTGACTTGAATGGTGATGATATTGATAGTAGAGGAATTCAACTCGAATGCAAAACAACATACTACTTTCATTTAAAAGGTGACTAAGACAGCCACCTTCTTCTTTTATCCCGTAGGTACGTGTATGGAAAAATGCAGGCTCAGCCACACCCATGGCTTCATCTGATCAATTCATGTGCATCTTAAGCCTGTTAAGACAAGATCTTCTATTTAGTTATAAACCTCAAAATGTATATTTTAGTACCAGAGAAATCCCAAAGAGATCAGTTCATTTTATTTTTTCTTGCTACTTGTAGAAAAAAACACAGTTTAAGATTTTTTTTCTCTTTGGTATAAATTTTAAAATTTATTTAAATAAATCACTTATGTAAGATCTCAAATTATAGCAATAAAATGGCTAAAGATATAAGAGTGCTTTAGATTTTTTTAACTTAGTTCATAATAACAGTTGCTAAGTGCTATATCTAAGTAATGTTATCACCATCTTATAACAGGGAAATTTTGCTGAAGGCAAAGGAGAAAAGTTCAGCATCTTTGGTTTTGCTTTCTTCATTCCTTTATACCCAGGTTGCTTAGCACAGACACTGAGCTCTTACCCGAGAGCAATTATAATCATTTTTGTCTGTTTCTTCGAAGTCTGTTTTCTGTCTGGATTCTGTTGTGCAGCATATCGGATAAGCAGATCCCTAATGAGTTCAAAGTCAGCTAGTTAGTTCCTGGATGTGTAGCAGGCCCTGTTAATCCAGTTATGTGCAGCAGGTTACTCATTTTTCCTGTATCTACCCTCCACCCTGCCTGCACTAAGGTTTCTAATTTTGTTGCAGAACAATTCACCTTTAGCAACAGAGAATTATCTTTTTTTTTTTTTTTTTAAAGCAACAGTGGTAAGCAAGGTGTTGTAGAAAAAGCAAACAGTATGGAGTAGCTATTATTATATAGAAGAGCTACTATTCCCTACAGGACCATCTGTTTTTCCCAACAAAAAAATACAGTACTTCCCTGAGTTATTTTTTAAAGGGCTTAAGCAGTCATTCAGATAATCAGACTTCATTGCTGTGAAATTTCATCAAAGTGTACTCAATCCTTGAACTCATATCTGGGTCCATTTTGCCAATCAGATAAAACTTCCTAGGCTTTTTCCTAGAGGCATGAGGGTTAACTTGATCTTATTGCATTGTAAAAGATTTTGTGTTACAAACCATTTTTCATAAAAGCTATTTGTTGTGTTAGGAGAACTCCAGACAGGCTCCTTGTTAGAATAGATTGGGGGGGGGGGGCAGATGGCTTGCCCTGCCTTGTCACTTAGGGTGAAATGAAAATTCTTAGAAATTCTTACAAGTTACCAGCAGAAGAAATGAAGAGACAAAAATGATATGGGGGAAATTAGTATCTTAGTAAGTAAAAATGTTATTTCTCTTGAACAGACCAACAATTATCTAAAAAAAAAAGGAAAGAAGTAAACAGCCCTAAGGAAATCCCTGATTTGGAAGCACTGAATTCATTTGTCTTAAGATTGTCACTTTTTTCCTTTCTTTTTTCTTTTCTGTTCTTTTGTTTTCTTTCCTTTCCTTTCCTGGACATTGATGTTGAAGCCACCTGACTCCTTTCTTTTTTCCTTTGAAAGGTCAGCCACCCAAAGACAGGCCCACTCACATCCGCTCCAGCACAAACAGCCTTTGCATCAAAAAAGCACTAGGTGGTGCCCATTTTCTTTGCCGGTGAAAGAGCTGGATTTCCCCAAGGGAGTCACTCCTGAGAAGTTGATCAGCGCCCAGCCCCACACAGTGCCGTCCCCTCCTCTGACAGATGACCAGGACCATGGTGTCACGTTCAGTCATTTCCCTAAGTATCCTGGGGCTTGGTTTTGGAAGTCAGTGGTTTTAAATGTGAAGTTAAGAGTGGAGGGTTGGTAGTAGCAAAAAGCTTTGAATATTCCCTTTGAAAAGAAAAGATAAGAGGAATAAAGGCTGTAACCCTGCCATCTGTGTCTCTAAAAAGTCATGGTTTACTATCTTTGCCAAGGCTTTCCTCCTGCCGGATCATCCAGACAATGCAGTTCACTTTCTAGTTTAATTTTTCCCACTTTTACCCATAATCAAGCTATAAAAATAATAAAAGAAAATAAAGGTGAATCTTAAATTTCAATTTGCCTTCTCATGAAAATAATTCTTTGTCAAATGAAGTATGGTGAAACTGACGATTTTGCATGCCTATGTTCACCCCCATATTTACTCTTTGAAGAGGGGGCTTTATACCCCTGGGTTTATTCCTTAAAAAAAAGAAAAATCTTATTAGGCACGCTTAACAGATTGTTGCTTTGTGAGCAAGGAGAGCAAATAACTGGCTAAGATGATGTTTTCTTCAGGATAATTTTATCCAGGCGATATGCCCATCAGATTTGTTTCAGAATTTAGGAGCATTTAGGAAGTTTTTGTTCTTGTAAAGATCTGGTATCAGCAGTTGGGTATGATCATACTGTTGCCACAAAATGAAAAGAAGAAAGGAATATATGGACTTTTTTTTTTCTTGTAGTTGAAATAAGCAAAATGATTGTCACTCTATTCTCTGAAATTTGGCTGAAAAGGGTTAATTTGTTCGAATGTACTTATTGTGCTCTAAAGAGGGCAAGAAAATAGTTTTTTGAATGTTAAAAAGTAGACTCTTGCAGTAAAACCTGAACCCTGTTTCCTAGTTGGTGAACCATATCCCAAAATAAAGGGAAAATAAAGATTATCAGTAGTTTAAAAAAGTCGAACTAAGAAAAAAGCCTTATTATGAAACTATAAGAATTATTTCTGTGCTCTAGCTGCCCTGTCATATGTCATGACATGTGGCAGGTTGACTGCTCATTAATTCTATTTATATCAGTATGATAATCCACCCCACTGAGTACACATGTGTTAAAATATTCATAAATTATGTTTATTGCGAACAAATATACATTAAATGCCAAAAGAAGACCATTATTTAAAGACAAAACTAGTCAACAATCAAATAAGCATAGCCTTTTTACTGTCAGTCCACTACATTATGCTTTATCAAATTCACATTAATTGCCTCTCCTTCCAGTGCCTCATAGGGAATGTTTATCTTTTGTTTTTAAACTGTACAAAAGAAATAGATTTCATTGAAAGGAATAAAGTTAGAAAACAAAAGATGTTATATTATCTGACCAATAAGAATATCAACTGCAACAAACCATCTAAAGAGAAATTCACTTCTGGCCTCCAAATTAAAAAAATATGTCATTTGAACTGTAATACAGATTTGAATTGAATTTGAGGGTGTTTCATGAAATCATAGACCAAATTAAATAAATTAGATAACTTTTTGATAAAAGGCTATAAATAAAAATTTGGGGTTTATATGTATTTTGGAAACAAACACATGAGGCCATCGATGGTTAAGAAAATCTAGAGCATTGGGAATTGAAACCAATAATTAAAATAAACTGCAGCACATTGTGTTTTGAAACTTATTACTTCCAAATGAAACAATCTTGAACTACTCTATTTTGAGTGATTTCAGGAAGTTGAAAAAGTTGAGGTGATTATTCTTTTACAAGCTGCCTGTGCAGTTACAGACCACAGTTGAAAAGTTTGAATTCCTTGTCAAAATCCAAAGTGGTTTTCGTTAAAATATATTGCCTAACTTACCCAATTCATCATATTCTGAGTTAATGCCATGAAAACATCTAGGATTATTAATTATTAGGACCACACTTCAGGTATAACTAAAATAACGGTCATTTGAAAAAATGAACTGTGTCCTGGTCTAATAGTCTATTTCCAATACTTCCTAGGAAACTTATAAATTTTCAAAACTTTAATTATACTTAAAGGGACACTTTTATTTCTAGAGAGACATGACAAATGATGAGTAAATAGGAAATTCTGAGTTTGTTTCATTGTTATTGTACCCTTCTTTTACAGACCAGGGAAGGACAAAACATGGATATGAAATACGTTTTGGATGTTGCCAATACTTTGCTACAGGAGCGAAGCCACCACCCTCGGATTGCCTGCTAACTTTGGGTAAGATTTTCATGTTGTCGTCGTCGTCTTCTTCTTCTTCTTTTACATTTTAGCTTTATTGAAGTATAATTGACAAATATAATTGTAAGATACTTAAAGTGTATATCATGAGGATTTGATATACATGTGTGTTGTAAAGGACTTCCCCCATCTACTTAATTAATACATCCATCCCTTCATTTATTCCTTCCTTCGTTTGTTTGTTCGTTTATTTAGTTTGTGAGAACATTTAAGTTCTACTTTCTTTGCAAATTTTAATTATACAATACAGTGTCAACAACTATAGTCCTGATGTTTTACATTAGATTGTCAGACCTTATTCATCTCGTAGCTGAAAGTTTGTACCTTTTTACCCACATCTCCCTATTCTCCCCTTCCCGCAGCCTGGGGCAAACACTTTTCATTCTCCGTTTCTGTGAGTTTGAATTTATTTTTTTGTAGATTCCACATAGAGGGAAGATATTCTAAATAGGGATACCTCACAGAATGTTTTACTTTCCACTTTCTCTTGGAAGAAAAATTTCTTATACATTGTTTAAAGAAGTGTATAGGTAGGGAATCTACCTATAGATAGGGGAACTATCATAAGAAAATAATTCAAAATGTAAAATAAGAGCTGTATGTATAAAATTGTCTTTCTAATGTTATTTATAAAAACAAACGTCAGAAGATGTTTTAATATCTAACAATAGAAGCATGCTTAGAAAAACAATAACATTAATTCTATAAAATATTATGCGGCCAATAAAAATTAGGGGTGCATAGCAGTAGGGGAAATGTGTAGTAAAATATTAAGTGAAAAACATTTGGTATATAAGATTAAGGTATAAAATGATTAAAGTAATTTTAAGACGTGCAAATAATGAAACACTGAAAAAGGATGGACAAAAATGTGAATCATCATGTTAAGGAGTAAAACTGATTTTTTTGGCCTCTTTTCAGACTTTTATTATGCTGTTTTACTAAGATAATTTAAAATGCATTTTAAAATTTCAAAGAAATCATTTGGAGGAAATCAGTAGTTAATTTATATTTTCTTCTTTAGATGTCATAAATAATCACCACAGATTTTTGAGGAGAAAAATTAGACAACTTCCACTTCCAAAAATGCTAACTTTGAAACTAGTATCCCAATGTGTGGTTTTCAGCAGTCAAACCTAATTTGCTTTTTACTGAATCATAGTGCACATATATTTTATTAGATAAAAATTCCCTTTTTTTATTTTATTTTTTTTATTTCCCTGCTTATTGTATTCGACTCCAAACCACAGCATTTTAATCTATCAGTTCTCAAAAACCCTGGGCAGCCATTTCAGAAAAAAATAAAACAAAACAAAAAACACAAATCAAAACAACACAAAACCCTCTCATTAAGCTCTCTGCAAAGTTTGGGATATGCACTTTCATGTGAATCTTGGCCTCTGTACAGCACTGCTGCACAATCATTTTCATCTGAGATTTGAACATATTGGAAGAACTATAGCCTTCCTTTCTTTTATCCTGTCATTTCCCCCCCTGGAAGTGACGGGCATATGGCAGGCACCCTCCCTGGATTCTCAAACAACAGGAGGGACCTGATTTCAATTCCTACATCCTGTCATCAGCGACTCTCGGGATATTTTGTTCTTGCAAGGCTAAAGATGTGATTCGAATTTGCCATACGGACAGAGCTTAATGCGATGCCATTTTTACCACTGGAGCCCTCAATCAGTTAATTAAACATGATATAAATCACCGCATGTATTTGTAAAGTAAGATTAATATGGCAAAGTCAAAGTAAATGAGGAATCCTCCCCATCCTAGGAGTGTGAATCACAGATAGGAAGATTACACTTTTGGAAACTCAATACTTTTGAGCAGGCTTTGTTGGTTTAATCCCTCAGACTGCTTTGTGCAACTTGAAACCTGGAGCTGTCATCTTTAGCCAAAATTTCAGCCATGACTTCCTCAGCTTTCGCCCCATTATTGAAATCAGCATTCACAATACTTAACAAAGATCAAACCTTTCAGCGGACCACGGGGCAGCCTCTTACCACCTGGGACACCAGAAACATGTTTAATAAATATTTCATTTTGTTTTAACATGAAGACTTCCCCAGTTTCCCATTTTTTGTCTTTCCTGGGGAGCTAAGGGCTACCCCCAAGCTGCACATTCCATCACTGTGGTCAGTTAGGTTTATAGCCTTAATAAAAGGATTTTCCCCTTTCACGTGCTAAGGAGCCTTGTTAAACCAGAGCAATTACAGAAACACAAGATAGGTGCTCTGCAAAGATCAAAGCTCACCTAAAGACAGCTCTGTAGGAATTTGGAGCTTTCTTTGAAAAGCACTCAGTTTACATAGTATAGAGGTATTAAACCCCAGGAATTTAAAAAAAAAAAAGAAAAACCTAGTTTCAAATAATGTTAAAAGTCTGACAGTAGTTAATATGGGACCTCCTTCAGCCACTCTGTGTATTATTCCTAATATCTATTCACAGCGTATCTATAATAGCTCCAAAGGAACCATTATGCTCAGAAGACATACACATATGATGGATCCTTAATACCAAATACATTACCTACTCAGTAGGTACATTTTACCTCAATATCCTAGCTCAGGGGGAAGGGTGAGAAAATGGCCTGTAAATTTCTTTAGGAGGAATAAAAATGCAGCGTGCCTGGGCCTTAAGCCTTGTGGCTCACTCAGTGGGATCACTAGAGGCTGTACCAGGTGACAACAGCACCTGCCTTTGGGACGCCACACAACTTACCCAACCGCAGTGGGATGTCAGTGCACCCAGTCTTAGGCATTATGTTTACCTCTCTAGATTGTTGTCATTCTTCCTGAAAATACACACACACACACACACACACACACACACACACACACACATCATGCTTGAAGATTCCATTTCAGAATAACATTGATAAATCGTGAGTGGTTTAAACTCAGCCATGTGGCTGTGGGAGCTTTCAGGTGACAAAGGGTTTGAGGATTCCTTTCTGGATTCAGCTATCTGCAAGCCAAATGATTTCTTTTGTGTGCAGCATCTTAATACAACAGAGCAGTATAAATGGGCTCAGCCTGGGATTTTGAATTCTGTGCTTCATTAGGAAAATAAGTTATTTAAGAAGCAGTATTGCCAGGAACACTTTAATATCAATTTAGAGAACACTGTTTGCATTTTTGATGTCCAGTAGTCTTGGCTTTGAAATATGCAGAGATAAATGCAAAACCCTTGTTTTACATCAGCATATCCATTTTTAAGAAAACATTTTAATGGCGATAAAAATAGGAACAGGTATTTATTGACTGCTTGTTATATGCCAAGCAGGTTACATGAAATATCTTATTTAATCTTTATGACAATCCTGTGAGGTAGGTTCTGTTACTATATTTACTTTATAGGCAAGGAAACTGTGGCACAGAAGGGCTGAGTCATTTGCCTAAGATCACACAGTTGGTAAGAAGTGAGGTTATGAATCTAATACCGGGTATACGTATCTGGAAGTCAAGCTTTCACAGCCTGTGATTATCTGATTTGAATTTTATTTTGTGATGTGACCTAAAGTTTGTATTTTATAGTTTCTTTTTATTTAATAGTAACTTTTAGGAATTGAAATTAAAATTAATGGCATTTTTTTTTTTTCCAGAGCTTGACTTTCTTGCTTTTAATTTTGGTGCTAAACAGTAATGAAACTTTAAGTTTTGTGTTTCTCATAATTTATTTTGGGAAATGTCATATACCAAAAATAAACTGAGATAGTTTCACCATAGTAAGCAACTTTTTTTTTTTTTTTTGCCTTGGAATCACCATTTCCTAATTCATCTGAGAAAATATCATTATTAAAAGGAGAAATATTCAGTTATCTTGTTTGTCTTTCCTTTTTATTTATTTATTTAGCCTTTTCTTTGACTGGCTCAAGATTCTGATATTTTATCAAATGGTGAAGAAGATTGTTGCACATTTTTGGAAGTATTACATTTCAATGTTAGACAGATAGGCCTGACTTAGAATCTTAGAATCACCAATATTTGGGTCTATAATCTTGAGTACCTAGTTAAATTCTATTAGGGTCAGCAGATTATCATTGGTAAATGAGAAAAATAAGGCTAGTCATACACTGTTATTATGAGAACTGTGAAAATAAAATAACATATATTAGAACACCTAGCACAGGTCTGACCTATGATGGTTCAAGAAATGTTACTTTCCTCTCTCCCCTTGATTGTATTATAGATATGGTTGCAAATGTTCCCTATTCTCCCTTAGATAAGCTTTGGAAGTCCTGCTTTCACAGTCTGGCACTTTATTGGAAAAGAATTCTGAGGCCCTGATCAGGCGTGAGTGTTTGTATCATAAGGGAGCCCTTTTACCACCCCTGCCAGGCCTGAAACTGAATACAGGGGAACTTACTCTTCTTGTCAGGGCTTAGCTTGATGGTTGGATATCAAAAGGATCCTTGAAATAGAAGGAAAAGGCATGATTTCAGTTCTTAGATTATGAGCATTGTGGATTTTAAGAATTTTCTAGCTATCTTTTATGGATTGTCAGCTCTCATTTGAACAAATATCTCAACCCACTGCTCGGCAACAACATATGTCATCTTGCCCTTTAAGACCTTGTCACCCACTGCTCCAAGACAGGCCACTTCCTCCTGAGGCTATGGAGACCTGGCCTGTGCGTTTGAATAGCCTCTAGCTTCTTGCTGGTATGTAATAAATATTAATAATTATTCAATCAATCAATCTGCCACCTTTCATAAGCACTAGATTTCTTTCATGGTATAAAAACACAGTTGACATTTTATCAAAATTAGAGCATTTTTGAAGGAGTCATTTTTATCTTTAATCTGAGTGTATGTCTATAAAAACATATATGCATACCAATATCCTCTTAAAAGGGACTGTTAATGTCAAAAATTTTTATTCTGCCTCTTGACATCTCCCTGGTCTTTCCTTTCTTCATTTTCTATAATCTTTCTTTGTCTACATGTAATACTCTCATTGTCTTTGTAAGCATTCAACATGCAGCATGACTGTAAGATCAAGCCTGTTTAAAAACACCATTTTAGGTATGAAAAGTTGGCCATTAGTAATGCAACTATGAAAAGTTGGCCATTAGTAATGCATCAAGATAATTCTCCTATTGTTTCCCACCCAAAGGTTCACTTACTCTACTAGAGTCTGCATACATGGAAACACTTGGTATTTAGTCAGAACATTTGCTTTCCTTCTGGGGTTGCCAGGTTTAGCAAATAAAACTACACAGCACCCAGTGAAACTAGAGTTTCAGATAAACCATGAATAAAAGTATGTCACATACAATATTTGGGGCATACTTATACTAAAATATTACTCATGGTTTATCAAAATCCAATTTAATGGGCTTCCTATAATTTATCTGGCAACTCAGTTTCTTCCACCTCTTTAGTGAATAAAATAACGAACTCAGTGCTGCTCTGTCAACTCTTATGGGATTCAATAACATGCCATTTGGTGGTGGTGGAAGGGGACTCTGCCTTTGTATAAGGAGGACTCTGAACCAAAGGTTAAGGACTAAGTCAGAGAGATGGTTTTGGTATTCTAGAATGGCTAAAAATATCGAACAGCCATCAAACCACAGTTTGTAACTCAATTTTCTGACTTGTTTTACTAATTTTTCTTAAAGGCAAAAAAGAAAATGACTTAATCAAAATAGTACAGAAAGGCAGATTGCCTCTGGATATATTATTTACTCATTCATTTTTTCATCCATACAACAAGTATTTATTGAAGTTCCTCCTATGTGTCAGGAACTTTGTGGCAGTTATAACAATATTTGTATATTTATGTTATACTTTTGTTCTGGTTCAAGGGTATTGTGTGTACCAGATTTTAATGGTGGTAATTTTGAATAGCAATGGCTGTAGATGCCTAAGCCATACTTCTTGATGTCTAATCGAACATCGGTGATCGACATTAAGAGTACTCATGATAACTAAGGATACATATTTTATTGGAAGTCTTTTGGTTTTGCCTTTAAAAAACAGCTGTATACTTAGAAGATTATATTATATAAGTACCTATATTTTTATATCTATAGCTGTATCTTTGAAAAGAACCTGTATTCCCATAGCACTAAGTTAAATTATAATTCATTCTGTATTTTTAGAAACCAGAGGTCAAAATATTGTTCAGGCACAATTGCTTCATCTGTCAGACATGAAAATGACTCCTATCAATTGTCCTTCTTAATTTTTAAGTAATTTTTACCCATTTTGAGGTTATGGGGAATCTTACATGTGTTTGATTGGATTCAGTCAAATAGGCTGTGCAGCTTTTACTATGCCTTGTAATTTTTTTCATTACAATAAAAAGCCTTTTAAATCACTGCTACTTAGACTTACATTGAAAATACTTGTGATACTTTTATATACAGTGAGTTTAATGCCAGGATGTGAAAGCAAATTGATTGTAGGCAATTCCGTGCTTGAGCACCCCAGAGTAAAAAGAATTACACTAGTAACCCTGGGGACCTCCTGCTCTCAGAAATGCTGTCTGTGCACTCAGACATCCCCTGGCAGGTGAAAAAAAGAAGGGATTGCTTAATTCTGATCTGAAATTGTATAAACACATTTTAATTCAGAGAAATAATTTTTGAAGGGGAAAAAAAGCACCTCAAGAGACACTTATGTTTAATGTTTTTAATTTAGTAAAATGAGCTGCAAGGAAAGTATGTCATCTTTGCAATAAGCATTTGAACATCTTCTAACAGTGACTTAAAATGCAGACAACTTGCCATCTGGAGGGTGTGTCGGGTGTGGAGGAGGCTTGGCTGGATCAGCTATAAAACCCTCATGGACTTTTTACCTCTGACACCCTGGTCAGAGTGAGAAGTACTTGGGGCTTTTAACTGAGTCTCTAATGACACATTCCTCAGTCAGCTTGAGGAACAGCTGACGTGTCTCAGGAATTAACTTAGAGTGTCGTGCAAGCATTAGAGAGAATGAATTAATATTTTTGGGAGGAGTCCTTGGTTGAGATTATGGTCCATGACCAGTCCCTCTTGATTCTTCTTTCCTGGACCTTCAAGGTGAAATGTGCTGGAAACCAGAGAGTTCTTGGCTTTTCAATGAAAGCAAACACAGATGTGTTAGGCTTGATTTTAGCATATATAGCTGCATATACTTGTTCATTTCCCTTCCCAAGCTTTGCTGGGGCAGATATCAAGAGAGGGGATGAAAGTGGGAAATGAAGAGAGAGAGTGTGTTTGTTGACATTGGCCATTAATACTTGGAAGGGCCAAAGGGGAAA
The DNA here is from genome assembly GCF_017311325.1 of Ursus maritimus. NCBI lineage: Eukaryota > Metazoa > Chordata > Mammalia > Carnivora > Ursidae > Ursus > Ursus maritimus. Next base: position 52,942,337 of record NW_024426774.1, read on the forward strand.
ATCTGGAGGGCCTGGAATCAATATGGTTCTAAATGAAAGTCAGGCCCCTCCTATACAAGCACATTTCTATCAAGTTATGGCCTTGAAAAACTTCTAGAGAGAACCTCATAACAATGGCTACAGCTACTCATTGGGACCAAGGCCTCTTACCATCAGTTTCCTTGAATAGAGAGCTTCATCCAAGACCTTATCTCTGGGTTGTTATACTTGCCTGAGCACAGCTCCACCATGTATGTCGTTCATATCAGGTTACGATGACCAACTTCTGTTTAGAGAGGTAGTACCTGCAGAAGCGTGTGAGTGCAGAACATGCTGCCCACCTTCTAAACCCAACTCTGTCATTAATTAGCTGTGCAATTTTAGGCATATTATATGACCTTTCTGTGCCTCAGCTTCTTCATCTGTAGGATGAATGCTTATAAAGTCCTTGGTTACTGCCACCATATGCAACTTCCCAAGCAGTCTGTGAAACTTGCATGCTGAGGCTGTGTGTTATTTTGCAGTTATATGTACTTAGGATATAAAAGTATATAAATGTGTATAGGCAATGAGAGCATTTTTCATGTGTGTTTTTTAGACTGATTGCCTCTGACCGACAACAAAGACATAGGATCACTTAATAAAATCCTTGATATAAAGTATCATGTGTAAATGTTGTTCAAAAGTGAGTTCACAGGGATCATCTGGCCCAATGTTCTCCTTCTACAGATAACTGCAGCCCAGACAAGTGGGTTGTACAGCCAGGTATTGGCAGCCCCAGGACTGACTTCCAAGGTTCTTGTCATCAAGTATGTGCCCATTCCCTGATACCATGCTAACTTTCAGTGTTTGTTACAAAGCAGATTCGATCCAGTCATTATTAGGAGGCCATTCTATTTTCCATCTGAAAAATTTCCTCTCTTGTAAGTTTCCTGAATCACTCTCCAGATTATCCATCTGTGTATCCTGAAAACTATCTGCCAAAATGGTGGGGCTCAATGCCAACACCCAGTCCCTTCCAAAAGATAATGCCAACCATCACACCACTGGTTAGTTAAAACAGGCTTTGCCAACCTTACTAAAAGAGGATTGTCAAAATGTTTTACTTATGGGCTAAACTTTATATTTTTATTACTGACCATTCATAACATCTAGTCTTTGCACCGGTCACTTTACCTCAAAAACACCTTGTGAATTCCAATCACTATAGCTTTGTCCATGTTGTATCTTTTACCTAGAATAGTCTTTCTGCTCCTAACCCATCTTACAAAGTCCTGCTCAGTTTTACTTCTCCCATGGAGCCGTTATTAAATATCCCAGCTTATAGCTATTTACCCGATGCCACTTTATTTTGATAAACTGGAGCCAGTAAATATCCATGATATTTCAGTTCGTTTTATGAATATTGCTCAATTTAGACCTCTCCTCTTTTAGGCCAGAACTGCATATACTTCTACATGCAGTCTGGCCATCTGCACTATGGACTAATGCAACTTCTTGTTGTCTGGTCTTCCTGAGAGTGCATTATATAGATTACAGTTCATTTAGAATGCAGCTGCCAGGGTCGTGACTCACACAGAGATTAATCATTACGCCTGGGTTAGCTTCATTACTTTGACTACCCATTACATCTTGCCGAGATTATAAAATGTTGCTTTTAACTTATAAGGCCTACACTAGCATCCACTTACCTCCAAGACATGCATTTATGCTGGTTGGGTGTTTTTTTTGTTTGTTTGGTTTTTTTTTTTTTTTGTATTATCAGGTCACTGGAAATTGCTAGCATTTCCCATAAGCTTTGACTTCAGGAATTGCTGAAGCTCTCTGACATCAAATTGAGTAGCATGTCTAGAAAAGAAAATATATCATGTATTTTATTATAAATAATATAAAAATTTACAGGGTACATATAAAGGACTGGGATGAAAATTTTAATAAAATCACCAACCTTTTCTTTGACTTCCTTTTAAAATAATAATGTCATCTCAAAAAAGATTTAAAGATTGTCCTGCAATTAGAGTTGCTAATGAAAATAGTACCATACTGGTGTAAGCCATCTGTATTTTCTCTGGTACTATTGCCTTCCCTTCAACATGTGATTCAGCACAAGCCTGAAAAAAGAAAAGGATTCTAAAGAGAAATAGTGCTTCTGCTCCCAGTACACAGTGAACATAGGTGAAAAAATTAAGGAAGGAGATAGTTACTAACAAAAATTGCTGCATAAACTCAGCTAACAGAAATGGAGAATGACAGAGTTGGACTCAGTTTTCCAAAATATATATCCATGTGGGGTCTTCCCAGAAATAAAAAGGAAAAAAATGTTAATGTGATAAAATACTTGAAGGAAATGTGACCAACAGTCTTCTTCAGTTGTATCCCTGACAATTATACTTTAAGGAAGTTAAAATTAAATCTTAAAATATATGTGACATCTATGTGGACCTGAAGGGGAAATAGAAAATGGAAGGGTTGTGAATGGTTATATTTAAGAACAGAAGTCATATATTACAGTTTCAATTCTTGTATGAAAATTTGAATGCCCTTTTTTCTTAGTGGGAACTTAAATTTGCCTGTCATTCTTGATGTAGGTAATGAGATGAACTTGTTTCTGATTGATCTCAAAAATTTGACAAAGTCTTCATAAAACATGTCTGGCAAGCAAATATAAAATTTCAAATAATAGCAAATATATAGAAAGGATTTATTCTATGCCAGGTACTATTTTAAGCACTGTATATATAGTAACTTATTTAATCCTCACCTACCTCTGTGAGATTGGTATTATTATTATTTTCATTTTACAGATGAGGAATCTGAGGCTCAGAGAGGTCAAGAAACTTGGCCTGTTAGATAGTAAGTGCTGGCACCAGAATTCAAACTCAGCTGATCTGGCTCCTGAATTCATGTTTAAAATGATGATGATATACTACTCCTTGGCGTCAGTGTGGGGGAACATCGTTCAAATTATCCAAAACCTGTATTATAAAAAAAGCAATTTGAAGGCAAGGAGAACCAGAGACAATGAATTTGATGATTTATTGCTTAGGATCTAGGGTTCAAATTTATTCTGTGGAGAAACAAAGTCCATCTCATAGTCTAGAATGAATTTGTGATAGTAGGTGCATGCCAGGTGACTTAATTTGATGGAGAATGGAGGGCTTTCAGAGCAAGGAGCCAGGTACATCATTTAGGAGATAGTCTGAAAACATATACCTCCCATTCCTGGATCTAAACATTTGTGTCAAGGAATAGAATAATTATTTGAACTAGAACACATAAAAGTAGAGAGCATTTGTTTAGGTGGGTAAAGTAAGTCTTGACTATTTATTTATTTAAAATATTTTATTTATTTATTTGACAGAGAGAGAGACAGCCAGCGAGAGAGGGAACATAAGCAGGGGGACTGGGAGAGGAACAAGCAGGATCCCTGTGGAGCAGGGAGCCTGATGCGGGGCTTGGTCCCAGGACGCTGGGATCATGCCCTGAGCCAAAGGCAGACACTTAACGACTGAGCCACCCAGGCGCCCCAAGTCTTGACTGTTTAAACTACCAGAACTTGCAATAGTCAAATAAAGGCCAGCCACAAAAAACAAACAAATAAACAAACAAAAAAAGCAAAGACATAGAAAGAAAAAAGCACGCAAATTCTTATCCCAGCTCTGAAATTAATGTGTCCCATGGATTCAATAATATCAGATCTTTTTCATAGTTTCTTGGGAACATAAAGAACTGCATGCATCAGTGCCTTAAAATCTACAAAAGAATCATTCAGAATTTGTAATTATTGTTAAGAAAGCCAGTACATTTATTTAGTAGTACAAAGTGTTTTCCTGTGTTGTTCTCTTCTATACCCTTTGATTGTAATTTCCTCTGGCTAAAGATATTTCCCTTTATTCTTTCACCAGGCCTTGAAGACAGCTTTTCACTTAGGGGAACTTCAATATGTATTGACATACTAAATGTAAAAACTGGGGTTTGGTCTAGCTTAACAAACATGCATAGGGTGCTTACTGTGCTATGCTAGGTGTAGGGACATGGAATGACATAGATGGGGGCCCTGCCCTTGAGGGCCTAATTATTGTTGAGTTCCCTATAAAGCATTTATTTATCAGGATCATTGGTTTAGGGCCTGCCAATCATCCCATAGATTTCCTCGCCAGTGTCATATTTCTGCTGGAATCAGTTGGGTGTCTCACCGTTAGCCACTAAATCCTGTGAACTGGTGAGAACTTATCTGCCATCCATTGCTTGCGGACGTGGAAAGTGCCATTTTGAAAAAGAAAACTGATGAACAAAAAAAACACAGCCTTTTAAAAAACACGAAACAAAATAATATATCATAACATCTCAGAATAATTTTATGTCAATTTATAAAAATTGATATTAAAATGAGTTCTTGGTATTAATCTTTCTTTCCAAAGAAGGGGAATGACCTTAGTAAAGCATGCTACAACATTGCTGACATACTGATTGAGTCATTTGTATTGTTCTGCCAAATGGAAAACAGAGCTAAGAGCTCTCATTCTTAACTTTTTGTGTTCCTGGTTTATATCCCAAATGGAACACATTTGGACTAATAAGCAACTTAAGCATTTTTATTTTCTGTTGTGTTCTATAATGTTCCTGTCCCATTTCTTAAAAAAAAAAAAAATCTAGAAATTTTACTTGAACCTATTTTCCATGACAGGGTTTATGACTCTACTCTCATTACTCTATAGGGGGAAATAATACATGTATAACACGTTATATACAAGTCCTAATACAAGTCAGTAATGTGCTGGGGCAGAGTTCTTCAAGGTTTAACCCAGAAGTTGACAAAGTACAGTCCCAGAGTGAAATCTGGCCTGTCACATGTTTTGTAAATAAAGTTTGTTTGGGCCATAGCTACAGACATTCACTTACATATTGTCTCCTTGACAGATTAGAGTACAGCTACAATGACAGAGTAGAATGGATACAAAAGAGATCATATAGTCCGCAAAGGCTAAAATATTTCCTTCCTGGTCCTTTATATAAAAAAAAAAATCTGCCAACCCTTGCTCTAAGCTATTTCCCAAATATATATAATAGACATGTTCTTGTGGGTGAGGGAAAGCAACTTTAAAATTATAGTTAGCAGTCTTTCACCTATTTTTGAATTACATGCATAAAGTAAAATAAAAATTAAGACTTTAAAAAAGAACTGATTTACTGATCTATGATCCAGACATTAGAATCTCATTCAGATTTATGTAATAGACACAAGTTGAACAATTTTACTTTGGATGTAATTGGTTAAGATATGAAACTAGAAAGATGGTTAGACAAGATGAAGAGGCAAGTCATTTTAAATAGGAAGAAGAGTAAGCAAAGATATGGAAATAGGAAAGCATATGAAGTTCAGGGTATGGAATGCCATCTTTTAGAAAGAAGCTGTTAATTTTGATGGAATGTATTTATTCTGAATTTTAAAAAATCAGTATAAGAACTAATGATTGTGCAATGGGTTTAGAAGGAATAGAGAATCATGGTTCTTGCCATGGAAAAGCTTACACTTGAATTATAGATTCAAAAGTAAATTCCATGATAATTTTTAAAAAAGAAATGCAAGACTTGTATATTAAAAACTGCAAAGCATTGCTGAAAGAAATTAAAAAGGACCTAAATAAATGGGAATATATCCATGTTTCATGGATTATAAGACTTAATAAAATAGAATAATCTTCAAGTTGATCTACGGTTTCAATCCCTATCAAAATCCCAATTGGCATTTTTAAAGAAACTGATGAACTGAGCCTAAAATTTATATGGAAATATAAGAGATCCAGAATAGCCAAAAAAATTTTGTTGTAAGACTTATACTCGCAGTTTAGAACAAATAGCTAAAGATGGGGTTAAAAGAGCCAAAGATGGAGGACTAATATTCATAATTTAAAAACTTACTATGAGCCATGAGAGACTACGGGCTCTGGGAAACAAACTGAGGGTTTTAGAGGGGAGAGGATGGGGGGCTAAGTTAGCCTGGTGGTGGGTATTAAGGAGGCCACGTATTGCATGGAGCACTGGATGTTATATGCAAACAATGAATCATGGAACACTACATCAAAAACTAATGATGTACTGTATGGTAACTAACATAACATCATTAAAAAAATAAAAAGGATTTTTTAAAAAAGATTTTATTTATTTATTTGACAGAGAGAGACAGCCAGTGAGAGAGGGAACACAAGCAGGGGGAGTGGGAGAGAAAGAAGCAGGCTTCCAGCAGAGGAGCCTGATGTGGTGCTCGATCCCAGAACGCCGGGATCACGCCCTGAGCCGAAGGCAGACGCTTAACGACTGCGCTACCCAGGAGCCCCAATAAAAAGGATTTTTACAGTAAAAAAAAATCTTATAATAATCAAGACTGTGTGATATTGGCATAAGAATAAACAAATAGATCAGTGAAACAGAATTAAGAGTGCAGAAATAAACATTTATGGTCAATTGATTTTCTACAAGAATGACAAGACAGTTCAATGAGGGAAAAAATAGTTTTTTTCAACAAATGGTACTAGGACAACTGGGTCCACATGCAAAGGAATGAAGTTGGACCCCAGCCTCACACCAGATATAAAAATTAGTTCAAAATAAATCAAAGCCCTAAATTTAACAGCAAAAACTATAGAATTCTTAGAAAAATATAGGTACGAATGTTTGTTACCCTGGATTAGGCCACTGTTTCTTAGGTAAAATACCAAAACCATAAGCAACCAAAGAAAAAAATATATAAATTGCATTTCATCAAATTAAAAACTTTTCAAAAGACACTATCAAGAAAGCGAGAAACAACCCACAGAATGGGAGAAAATATTTGTATAACATACATCTGATAAGAGTTTAGTATACAGTAAACATAAGAACTCTTATAGCTGAACAATAAGAAGAAAGATAACCCATTTTAAAAATGGGCAAAAATATTGAATAGACATTTTTCCAAAGATGTTATGTAAATGTTTAAATAAGCATATCAAAAGATACTCAACGTGATTAGTCATTAGGGAAATGAAAATCAAAATCACAATGAAATACTACTTCATACCCACTAGGATATCTATAAGCAGAAAGATAAACATTAATGTGTGTTGGCAAGTATGTAGAGAAATTAAAGTCCTCGTGCATTGCTGGTAGGAATATAAAATAGTTCAGCCTCTTTGGAAAACAGTTTGGTAGTTCCTTAGAAAGTAATTATGTTAAAGTTACCGTGTAATCCATCAATTCCACTCCTATGTGTATGCCAAAAAGAATCGAAACATACGTCCATACAATATCATCTTTGTGAATGTTGATAGCATTATTCATAATAGTAAAAAAATGGGAACAACCCAAATGTCCATCACCTGATGAATGGATAAACACATGTGGTACTTCTATAGAGTGGAATATTATCCAGCCATAAAAAGGACTGAAGTACTGATTTATGCCGTAAGATGGATGAACTTTGAAAACATGCTAAATAAAAGAAGCCAGACACAAAAAGTGGCATTTTATATGATTGCATCCGTATTAAGTCTCCCAAATAGGCAAATCCCTAGAGGCAGAAAGTAGAGTAATATTGCAGTGGCTAGGAGGAGGCCAGACTGAGGAGTGACTGCTCATAAGTGTGGAGATTCTTTATGGAATGATAAAAGTGTCCTGGAATTAATAATGATGATGGTTGTACAGCTTTTGTGAATATAGTTAAAACCACCAAATTGTATGTATGTGAATTATATCTCAAAAAAAGCAAAATAAGAAAATGAAAGCCTATAAAGCAATTAACTGGGTAGGGATGTGTCAATGGGAAATGGGAGTTTTGACAAGAGAAAGCTCCTATGTCCTAAAGAGGCCAGAAAGGTGAAAGGTAAGAGAGGCGTGACTGCAGCATGTTGCAGTTTGGAAAAAATGGAAAATCAGCTTGGAAATAGAGTTGTAGATAGGGTATGGGGGGGTTGGGGGGGGCTTAAGAATCATTCAGAAAAATGTTATAAAGGGTTGCACATGGAGAAATAGGGAATCACTGTAGGTTCAATAAGTTGAAAGTAGAAGAAAGAGGAGCTACAAAATGTCAGAAATGAAAATAGAATTAAAATGCAAAAGCCACAAAACCTCTTTAAATGGAATAAGGCCAATCTAAGTAAGTTAAATATAATCTACAATTTTATGCATACATGTGTGTGTATGTATATACGTATAAGATATATATGTGTGTGTATATATATATATATATGTAACTTGTGATATATATATGTGATCCCATATAATAATGTGGTAATGCACTAAATTTAGTCACGTCACCTCTGTTTGAATTAGAAAAATAAACTGTGTTCTTCTGCCTATTCAAGAGCTGTTTAAAAAATTTAAATTACAGATGTTGAAGCTCACTGCAAAAAATGATTAAATAAAGTCCTTCAGTTTATTAATTTTATCATATTTAATGTTTGCTATGACAATCTGGTGTATCTGTATAATGAATGAAATGACTCTCTTTTATTAATATGCAACACCATGTTTCAACTGTATTACCCATTGAATATTACAAAAGGAAGATTTTATCTTGTTTATTAGCTGCCCTCTTGAGAGTCATCACAAAATTATTGCAGGTGTAGGTAGGCCTGTTGATTAAAATCTCTGACAGGGCAAAGTGCTTCCAAATCCATTCCAGTTTTATGGAGTGACTGAAACCTCTGGGCAGAACCAAACTTGTAACCTTAAATTTGTGACCAAGAATGCAGGACCTAATCCTCTAGTGTTTTTGACCTGAATGAAACAGGCAAAACCTTGGGTTGGAGTTTGGTGCCATGGGTCTATAGCTATAAATGATCTTCCTTGTTTTGGCGGACTTGTCTGGTTGAGTGATTTTTAATAGCCATCAACAGTCAAATTCAACAGAGCATGTACAACTATCCACAGAGAGGGTGTGTTTGTCAACACTCAGGTATCCTCTAAGTCACCTAGATGCTGGCTTGATTAGTTGGCCTAAGTAAAGTATGAATAAAAGGGTGTAGGTATCTTCACTCACCTACTTTTATGTATTTATTTGCCAAAGTTTTGGCATAATTTAGACATTAGGGAAGAAATGATAAAGTGTTTGCAATAGGTACAGATTTTTCAGAGTGATTCATCATAGAGTAGAATTGCCATACTTTTAAATAAGTTGTGGCATATAAAATTCCCACTAACTTTCCACCTATTCTTCATTAAAGGAACACTTAATAAATTTGTGTCAGTTGTAAAGTACCATTTGGGGCATGTTGTAAAAGACACATTCCTGGTCCCAGCATTTTGGGGAAAAATGTATTAGAAATGCAAGAAGAATTTTGTAAATCATGAAGAGATCAGACCGAAGATGTAATTGGTGTTCGTGGTGGGAATATGTATATTTTCTGTATTTTTAACATTTTCGGTACTTTAAAAATTTTCTATACTGAGTACTTATTATTTTGATAATAAGAACAACAGAACAACAGCAAGAATAACAGAACATCAAAAAGATCTATCCCTGAGGGCAGAGATAAAAGAATAGATAAAGGCCTCTGGGGAGATTTAAAGGACAGTTGCGGGCAGGGTGGGTAGGAAGGGTTTTATATCTGACAGGAGGAATGAGGAAAGGCTATATGGGAAGAAATTTGGGGGTGATCCTTATGACAAGCAAACACCGGTTGCCAGCCCCTGGCTCTACTGTTGCCTGACCCTCCTTCTCTAACGTATCCTTTAGTTGTCTGAAGTCTGCCTCTTCTTTCTCTTGCTTGTTGATTCCAGAAGCTTCTACAATGACTACCGTCAAATCTTCAAATGCTTTCCTTTAGTCTGGTGAATGAACTTTAATCTCTTTACTCTGTGGTCAAAGACCTCTGGTCATCTGACTCCAATTGTACCACCCAATTTTAATGCTCATTAGATGTCTCCATTAACCTTCCTGCCACACAGGCCCACTCTGCATCCTCTGATGACCCTTTATTATTTCCCATTCCAGCTTTAGTTTTTGAAACGGAAAAAACAATCCTAAAATTTGTTCCTCACTTTCTGACTAAAACTCCTATATATGCTCAAAGCTCAGTTTCACTAGTTCACTAGTTCAATTCACAGTGCTTCCACACAGGGATTCAGTTTATTATCTCTTACTTCAGTACTATTTTGGCACACATTGCTCAGGTATTTGACTTGAAAAATCGCTTAACATTTGTGTTACTATCTCTCTCCTTGCCCCTCGCCCCCACATGCACGTACGAACGTGTTGTCTCTTCAGTGAGATTTTAAATTTCTTGAGAGTGAGAGCCACATATCTGTTTTTCTCCCAATAATGTTAATATGGCACTTTACACATAATTGGTATTCAATAATAGTGACTGCAAATACTTATGTGGCACTTGCTGTATGCCAGGTGCTGCCCTAAGTACTTTATATATTTAATTTATTTATTCCTCACAATATGCCTACATGTTGGAAACTATTATTATCCCTATTTGGGAGACAAGAAAACAAAGGCATTAGATTTGTACTGTCTAGTAGTTTTATTCCTTAATAATGGTAGTCACATTTAAAGTGATCAGTAGTCACATACTGCTAGGGACTAATGTATTGGACAGCACAAGTTATAGAACATTTCAGTCATCACAATAAGTTCTATTGGCTAGTGGTGGCCTATATGGTTAAATGACTTCTCCGAGGTCACACAGCTAGTTAGTGTCAGAATTAGAAGTTTGAAACTACTCAGCCTTTTTCCATGTTAACTTGCTTCAAAGAATCAACATGAGCAGAGGTACATGAGCAAATTACACACATACATGCACAGATACAAAACACATGCTCACTGAAGGCTGAAGAACAAAACCACTTGAATAAGATGAACATGAAAGTAGATTTTTCACTGTCAGATGGAGGTACAGTAAAGGGACAACTATGCCACCAGTCTCATGCCACCTATTTTAGGTAGGAAATCAAGAGGATCTAAAGAAAGTTCCTCAGCAAGGTATACATAGAATCCAAGGCTGGTTGGGTGCCAGTGCTCACTCATCACTCCCACAAATGCATAACTTTTGATTTATCCAAATAGAGGTTCTTACTCTTGGGTTGAACTTCTGGAGACTGTGTCTGCACGCTCTTTTCTTTGGAGGAAATCTATAACTTTTATCAGATCCTCAAAGAGATGTGTGACTCCAAAATATTTAAGAATAATTGACCTAGAATAATAAATCAATTATGCCATTAGTCTGGAATTTGATTATTATATATATTATATATAAACTTGATTATTACTTTTAAAACTTGAGTTATTAAAGAACTCTCACTCAATTTTGATAGTTATGTAAATTGGTACCAACTTTTCAGAGACCAATATGATAAAATCTCTCAAAATTTAAGAATATGTTCTTTGAATCAGCAATTTTCCTTATGTGTAACTGTCCTACAAAAATATTTAAGCATGTATGTGCACAGTAATATATGTAGATAGCCCAATGTAATCTTGTTTATAAAAGTACAAAACAGGAAGTAACCTGAATGTTCATGAGCAGAATGATTAATGAAGTAAGGGAAGAAACAGTAATATTTGGAATACTATACAGCAGTCGAAAGGGATAAGATAGATCTATTATACTACATGTAAAGATCTTTAAACATAGTGTTTAATTAAAAGAATGTTGAAAATGTACAGTTTAAAAAAGTTTAAAGGTTATGTATACTCGTAAATGTATAGAAACAAGCTTGGAATCCCAGTCTAAATCCTTAAAGTCAGAAGTCACTCCCAGGGGTGATCCTGGGAGCTGTGAGATTGGGGATTAGAAAGAACTTCCCCTGTTTATTTACTCCTATAGTGGTTGTATTTTTATAACCAAAATAAATTTATCTACTGCTTACATAATTTAAAAAAACAAATAGCATGAGCAAAATTTGTATTGGACTGTAACATAGCTCTTCAATTTACCAGGAAAATTGATCTTTCTTTTCTGCAACCCAGATTTTCCATATTTCTAGTGATAATAGAGAGTCATATGCAATTTTTACATCAGATCACTTAAGTGTATGCAGTCTACCAGTGTCATTTTCATACAGTAGTGCTTTGACCAGGATGCATCTTTAGATGATTATCTGTAGATCTTCAGTCTCCAATATGGTATCTAAATATTCCCTTTGCTAATGATGATGATGATGGTGCTGGTGGTGATAATGACAGTGACGATGATCTAACAATGACTGAACTCTATTTCAGATACTGGTCTAGATGCTTTATAGGTAGTAACTCATGTAATTGTCACAAGCACCCTATGAGGTAGACACTATTATTACTCACATGTTATGAATGAGGAAGCTGAAGCACAGAGGTTAAGCAATCTGCCAAGCCCACATGACTCTGAGAGGCAGAAATGGGATGCATAATGGTCTGTCATTCCAAAGTCCACATGTCTCACCATGATGCTCTTTGGGCTCAAACCCACTTTTCTTTTCTTTTCTTTTTTTTTTTTTTTTTTAAGATTTTTTATTTATTTATTTGACAGAGAGAGAGACAGCCAGTGAGAGAGGGAACACAAGCAGGGGGAGTGGGAGAGGAAGAAGCAGGCTCATAGCGGAGGAGCCTGATGTGGGGCTCGATCCCATAACGCCGGGATCATGCCCTGAGCCGAAGGCAGACGCTTAACGACTGCGCCACCCTGGTGCCTCTCAAACCCACTTTTCCAGCCTCGTTTTTACTCACCTTCAATCTTTCTATCTCCCCCACACACTGTGACTCAGTCCTTGTACTCTTCAGCATTTGCCAATATCCTCTGTGTTTCTGAGGAACATAGGCTTTTATGTAATCTGGGAAACACGGCTTAGAGATGCCTGGAACACAGCAGACCTGCAGCTTGATTCTTTGACCACATCATTTCCTTTAATTTCCACATCCTTTCAAGGCTTGGACCAAATGCTGTCCTTCTGTGAAGACTTTCTTGCTTGCTTTCTCGACCTGAATTCCTTCCTCCTGTTCTGTTCCCAAAGCCCCTGTTTATCACTTCTTTTATACCATATACATCACATTTGGTCTTTTATAAGCCTTGCTACTCTTTATGTCTTTTGTCCCCCTTAGGTTTCTGGAGGCGAGGGTCAGCTCTTGTTCATCTTCTACAGTGTACTGCTTTGGTAACATCTTTTTGAATTTATTTGAATTTGTGAGATTGTCAAGAGGCATGTTTAATATTTGGATCATTAGAGTCAGGCAATTAACTTAGAAGCTTTCTTTTTTTTTTTTTTTTTTAAGATTTTATTTATTTATTTATTGAGAGAGAGAGAGCAAGAGAGAACACGATCAGGAAGTGGGGGTGGGTAGAGGCAGAGGGAGAAACAGTCTCCCTGCTGAGCAGGGAGCCTGACACGGGGCTTGATCCCAGGACCTGGAGATGGAGATCATGACCTGAGCTGAAAGCAGTTGCTTAACCGACTGAGCCACCCAGATGCCCCACTTAGAAGCTCTCTGAAAAGAGTTTTATGTGTGTATATAAGAACTTATTTTAGCAAATGAATGTATTAAAAAGTTATCAGAACTAAAGATTTCACATGTAACATGTTTGAATAATAATACTTAAAAATTATGCTAATAATATTAGTAACAATACATGAGATTTATTTAGCACTTACAGTGTACCAGTACTTTAACTATTTCACTTGATATTTGAACAAATGTTTGAGATTGGCACTATTAAATCTCTTCTTTTTAATGGAAAAAACTCAGGCTTGCATAGGTTAAAATATGCTGGGCAGGCTCAAAGATGTAGTCAGAGTCTGAGTTAAGACTTGAAGTCCAGTTGGCCTGATTTCAGAGCCATGGTTCCTTGTTCCTAATGCTGACTTCCAACAGTGTGCACTGAAGCATTGTGGTGGGGTGGGGGTTGATTTTGTCATGGGTTCAACACTGGCCTGGATCTTGGATAGTAATCTTCCAGTCATGGTTCTTCAATTAGTTATGTAAACTTTGGATTGTCCAACATTTTTAGGTCTCATTTCCTAATGTACTGAGGTGGGTTGGGGTAGTGGATCAATAAATATCCAAGGTCCCCCCCAATTCTAGTCTTTGATTCTTAGAAGAAGCCAAAGCCTCTTTGACGTTTACTGAGTGTTACATATGGCATGTGTCAACAGCTGTGAAAATTTTATTTAATCCACTGTGTTTATTTTCTTCAACATAAAGGTGAAATATTTTTACATTTTCCCAATGCATTTCTCAGTAATAACATAGCCAGTAAAAATATTTTTGTTCGTGTAGAGCAGTGCTATTATATCTTAGCCAAAGAAAAAGCACACTATTATAAACTGGTGGAGAAAAAAAAGCCTCATTTGTTATCAAGAAGGAGCAGAAATATAGCAATTATTATACTGCCCTTTCCCTAATTTGACTTAAATTAGTGACTTTAAGTTATCAGAGGTTATGAAATATACCCTATGTGCACATAGGAGACAAAAATATTGCTTGCTATACCTACGTTTATGACATTAATCTATCTCTCAATGATCTAATATAAAATAAACCATTTGAAAGCAATTTCATTGAAATACTTTCAGAAATGTTGAAATGAAAATATTAATCTTTTGAAAGTGTCATGCTGGATGTTTTTTTTAAATCCCAAGAAGATGGGTTAGGGAGTGCCGAGAATAAAGAAACAGTCAAGAAGATGCAAAACCAAGAGGTAAAGATGTCAGCTGGTAACCAAGACTGCCAGTTCCTTCTTACCTTCCTTCTTTCCTCCTTCCCTCTCTTTTTCCTTGTCTCTCTTCCTTTCTACATTCCTTCCTTCCATAATATTATGGTGAACCGAGGCTAAATAAAATACTGAGTCAGGCACAGACATACAGATGTGAAAGAAAGCAAAGCTTTATCCCATGGAGCCTGGGCACTAGGGATTATGCATAGAGGTGGGTTGGGTTCTTTGGGGGGTCCAAGTGTGGTGATAGGCTGAAGGGTCCATACTTGGTCTACTTATGGGTACTCACTTTAGGCTGGTGCCTATTCAACATATCCTTTTAAATGTTTTTTTTTTTCTGACTCTTGTGCAGCTATACTCCTGCATGTTAGCATACTTTCTTATTCAGTGTACTTTCTCCTTAACCAAAAGTAAATAAATAATAGGAAAACTAATTTTAGTCTTTTAAGAATATTGAAATGTGTTCAGTATATGTAATTAAAGTCATTCCAGAAAACTATAATTGGGGCTGGGAGTTGAATACATTTTTGTATGTCTGATGCACAGGTCTATTTCATACCTACCTATGTAATTTCTTTGCAATAGGAACATAGGACGGTTCTACCTCAAATACGATTAAAACCTTTCAATAACTTATCACTTCACCTAAAATAAAATCCAATCTGCCTTCTAAGGTCCAGGATGATGTAGGCCATCTCTACTTCTGTTTCATCCTGTCTCCTTTCTGTACCCTCCATATACCATAGTCTTTTCCAGTATCATCATCCCAAACCGCAGCATTGATTTTCTTTGTTGCCATCTTATTACAGTTTCTGTCTTGTTTGTATTTGCTTACTTGTTTATTATTTGTCTCTTCCCCAAAGTGTGAGCTCTGTGAGGGGACTTTGTCTCTTGCGTTTGCTACTTTGGCCATAGGGCCTAGCATAGGTGTCTGGTACATATTTGCTGAATAAATGAATGAATGAAGAAATGAATGGGCACACTTTCAGCTGAAACTTAGAGAAAAACACAAGATGGAATAAAGTGTTAAGGGTATCAATTTGAGGTGACACAGCTTGGGTTCTAATCCCAGTTTTATCATTCACAAACTATGTGACCTTGGGAGAAATCGCTTAAGCTACCTGTGCCTCAGTTTCTAGAGAATGGATATAATAATGGTATCTACCTCAAGGTTGGTTGTGATTATTAAACAAAGTAACACATTTAAAGTAGTTGGACCAGTAAATGCTAAAGAATGGTCAGGAAGTTTCATAGTCAAGAATTTCAGAAATGCTTATCAAGCACTAGGATTCGAATGCCATTAAAAATTTGGAGGTGAGATGTCCTGTGGCTCTTTGCTTGGTCCAGCGTGTGGACCTGACTGTTGGCAGCCCTTGCTAGAGCTGGGAGGACCAGAGTACTCCCTTCCATATGGCTGGCCTGGGACATCCCAAAGGTACATGGCCCTGTCTGGTTTTACTGATAGAAACACTTGAAGGCCATTCACACATAGATGCAGTGCTGAGCTGGCTATCACTGACAGTATTTCACTAAGAGTTCAGAGGAAAACAGTAGTGATATAACTCAGCTAATGCCTGCCCATCTGCCAGCTTCCAGAGCATCAGGGGCTTGCCAGGCAGAAATGACGAGACATTGACATTTTTTAGACTCTATGCTGGAATTTGATTTGGAATCAAGGTTTGTAACAGGCTGAAAGTGATTCATCAGTTCATTTTTGCAGATAAACGAGCAGTCCCTTGTTTCCTTGGAAACTTGGACCTGAGCATATGTAGCTCAGAATGTGCACCCTCATGTTTTCAATTGAGCAGACACAGGATGAGTTTCTCCCAAGAGATTCAATATGTTGCCTTAAACAGAAGAAGCTAGAATAGGAGAGAATTGACGTATTAAAATTGGATACTTCAGACATGGCTAGATTTCTCAAAATACACGGTAATTCTGAATAAGAGACAGAAGGACACTCATAATCTGGCCCTTGCTGGGTTAGCAATTTGCATAATTTATTTTTCTGAATTTAAAAGGTGAATGTACTTCTTGAAATATTCCTTTGTTTACATTTAGAATGTCTAGCGTTTACACTGTTTACTCTTTGGGGATCTTCACGAGCTAAAATCAAGCTCTAAACCCCCTATTTCTGCATAGCGGCATATAGGGAATTAGATAGATAAATTCTTGTTCTGGAATATTTATGACAAACATGAGGCAAAATTAGCTTTTTTAAAGAATTCTTAAATACAGGATGATTTTTAGTTCCTAAGATGCTCCTAGTGCTTCCCCCAGCTTAGAGTGCTTTGGAACTTGCACATTTTCCCATAGCCTATTTAAAATGCCTGCTACTTTCTACTAGCAATAAGAGCTCCTTTTGTGTTAGGTACCATGCTGAACTTTTGTATACCCACTTAGCAAATGAGGAGATTGATGTTCAGAAAAGTTAAAGCAGTTTGCCTGTGGCCACACCATTTTTGAGTGGTGAGACCAGAAGTTGAACACAGGTCTATCTGAATCCCAAAACTGTG
This sequence comes from Ursus maritimus, assembly GCF_017311325.1. Lineage (NCBI taxonomy): Eukaryota > Metazoa > Chordata > Mammalia > Carnivora > Ursidae > Ursus > Ursus maritimus. The sequence goes on from NW_024426774.1 coordinate 52,959,504, forward strand.
CCTGTTACTCAGAACCTACTTTATCTACTATGATAAGGCAGAGTAGAAGGATGGAGTGTTCTGTTTAGTTAGTATTCTGGTTAATAAAAAGTTACGTTTAAAATTTACTAACAGGTAAAATATTAGAATAGGACAAGTGAGTGGGAAGGAAATAGATAATAACTCAGTGTGAGGTGAAAAACACTTAGCAAGAGTAAGAGTCAGAGGTGCCACAAAATAGTATCATGTGAAGATGTGTGCTCCCTCTCACTGGGTCTATAATTAGAGACTAAAAGACCACATGTAAAGCATGTAGTAGAAGAGGTTTCTGCTATTTTGTGAAAGATGATGTTGAAGTTCTCTAACAATTTTAAGACTATGAATCTAGATAACAGAGACCACAGTGAGTGAGATTTAATCTTTGCTGATTCAAAAGGTACTTCAAGGCTTTTTGGTGCTTCAAGGACATCACCGTGACGATCAATTATGAGTCCTGAGATATGAGGAAATACTGGATTTCTGGCTAAAAGAAGGATGCTAAGACAAACTTTTTTTTTTTTTATTCTTTTAAACTATTGCCAGAAACCGAAGTTACTTCTAGATCTGGAATCTGCAAACTTTTTCTTTAAAGGGCCAGTGAGTAAATGTTTAAGCTTTGTATACCATATAGTCTCTGTCACAACACTTGACTCCACTATTATAGGATGAAAATGGCTATGGATAGTATGTAAATGCCTGAGCATGGCATGGCTGAGAATGGTTTTACTTATAAAATCATTTAGTGGTGTAGGTTTATAAATTTCCAACCCCTACTCTAGATTAAACATCCTCAAATTGTCATACATATTTCCTTTTCTAGGGGCTATACAAAAAGTCAGACTCAAAGACCTAATCACAATGGTTTAAGATCACCCAAGAGTCTTTAATCTCTTCATGTACATCAGACATAATGCATCAAAGATAATCAATTGGTTTCTTTGAAGGAGAGAGCCAATATAAGTATATTTGGAAGTGATTTCCAAAATTAAAAAAAAATACTTGGGAAAAAGAAAAGAGTTCTCAGAATAGCATCTGGGAAATTAACTAGGACCATCAATTATGCTGAAATAATCGCCAAGGATTTAGTTGACACATAGCCAATGTTCAGTATGATGACTATGGCCAAAAATTATTTGTGAAAGTAACTACAAATGAATTTAGAGGAAATTGCAATTTTTCCCTTTAGTTATTTAAGTGATAAGAACCCCTTCAAAATAATGACAAATGTTACAAGCTGACTTTGCTCCATGGAAATGATGTTCAAATAATACAGTGCCTGAGCACCTCTGCCTAATTACCTAGGCACTATAATGACAGATAGTTTAGAAATATTGAAGTAGCTATTGATAAAGCACGTGGAAAATGAATATTCTTCAAATTTTTGACAGCAGAGATGGACACTGAACTCCTGGTTTAAATGGAGAGCTCATGGCTTCTTTCCTGGATTTAGCTCATTTCAGGTCCATTGAGCATGCGTTAGAATCAGTAGTGGTTTTTCAATGGAAATTCATTTTTAGCCCTGATTTAGGATATTGTAAACCATGCTTTTTTTTTCCTTTTTAAAGAAAGCAATAGATAAAACTATTATTAATTTTGTTAAGTGGCTTTTAAAAATGACTATACTAAGAATATTTAGGCAAAACAAAAATTAATTTAATGAAAATTCACTTAGCTCTCTTCTTTCCTAAAAAAGAAAAAAACTGCTTTGAGTAAAAATAATTAATGAAGTAGCCAGGTGTCAAGATAGCCACAGTTTTCACATTAATAAGGATTGCACTATTTGGAATTTCTCTGACTGTGGCTCCATTTAGAAATCTTAGAAATTGGTGATTCCTCTCTTGACCAAGTGCGGCTTTCCTTTTGATATCCTGTCCAAGGGATTTATTGGCTTGTCTTTGACTATCCATTTCTCTGGTTACTTTGAAAAACTACTTCCAGCTAGTTAATTCATGATTCTGCTTGTGTAAAATTCCTTGTGTCTGTTTCCTAATGAGAAAAAACCAAGTCGATAGACTTGGGTTGGTGAGGCCCTGAATAATCCCCTTTATTTTTTTCTGTTAATCTTTCAAGTAAGGCAAATCTGGAGTTACCCAAGTCATAATGTTTTACCTGAATGCTTGCTATTTACTTGGCTAAATATTTAGTTTTAGTTAGCAAAGTGGTAAAAGATACACACACACACACACACACACACACACACACACACACACTTAATTACTTTTAAGACTCATAAATGATAATACATATATACTATATAGGAATCAAGTGGCTTATCAGATGGAGAAAAATTCCAGTATATTATTACTTTAATGTGAATTCCTCCACAAACTTTCTTCCCTTTACAGTTTGTCTCTGGACAGCCCACAGGGGTTGTTATTTGGTTCATCTTCCCACTTAGGTTCAACTCTTCAGTAACTATAAATCAAGAGATCCTAACGTTTATTCTGTAATGAATTATAATTCCTCCTGTTGTTATCTTTACATTAGAAGCAGAGCTAATGCTTACTGAGTACTTGGTCCATGTGAGAGAGTGTGTTAAGTATTTTTCTTGAATTTTTTTCACCTTTATAACAACACCCTGGGGGGTAGATATTAGTATTGTTATTTTAAAGATGAGGAAACTGAATGTTAGGGAATAAAATTGGTTAAGGACATACATTTAATGAATGGTATAGACAGTATTCAAATCTAAGGCAATTTGAGATGAAAACTTGAATTACAATATATTTTTCACAATCTGTTGCTTGAACTTGTGAATTTAGAAATCATGGATGGGAAAATCTTGATATATACTTTTTATATATACTATATATTTTATGTATGTATCATATAATATATATTGCATAGTATTTGTGTATTTGTGCCATTTTGTATATATGTATTGATGTATCTGTACTATATGCCTATATATGTATTATATGCATACACACATACATATATATTTCATGTATGCATAAATAAAATTCCCCCAGCTCATTGCAACTGCAGCATACAATTTACATGGTCACTTACATGTTTTTTGCATTTCTACAAAGGAATTTGCAATGGAAGCCATTAAATAGGATGCAATTTGTAAGCCTTTCATTAAATAATGATTCTCAGCTGGATTTCTGAGAAGGGAATATTAATGCAACCATATGTAACTAGCATTGCAAGAAATTAGCGTTGCTGATTTAGTCTTGAATCAATCATTTTAAGCTATGCATTAGACTCTTTGCTGATACATTTCTGTCTCAGACAACTTAGCACAAATTGTGGGCTGCATACAGTCATGTTAAGAGTACAATTTTTGTGAAATACCACTAGCATTTCAGGTTTCTTGGGTTTGGTAGGGAATGATCAAATCCATATGCAGAAAGTAAAAATGCTGCCACTTAGGGTCCAGTGGATAATTACTAATCTCTAACATGTATTTCACGGGCATGAGGGTAGGTGGTAAGTCAAGATTCTGATGCCAACTCAAAGCTAGATTTCTAACACGGAGCTGGAATGAGTTTGGATGTGGGTGTGGCTGCTGTGTATTAAAATCTCTAAAGCCCTAATCTGGTTACCAAGGTTTGAAAATGCTTTGAGACATTTTGGGGTTTTCCTGGAAACTTTGTTATCGGGCCAGTTCTACAGCATTTTCTCCAAGTTTGAAGCAATGAAGTATGCTATTGTCACTGCTTATTTTATTAGTCACAAGAAGCTGTTTTAGTAACAAAGATTAAGTCATCTCACAATGATGATCAGAGTTTTAGCTAAGAGAGATCATGAGAGAAGAAGCAGAATAATTCTACAAAGAACTAAATAAGACATGTCTTCTGGGGGAGAAAATGTGCTAAGAAGCCTTAGCTTGGTAAGGCATGCAGATTTGTTGCCACTTCAGTGTCTGAACTGCTCCCTTTAGACAGAACTCTATGGTACCTACACCATGATTGTATTTGATTGTTATTTATGTTAACTTCTTTTTATTCTATAATAGCTCCCCTCCCCTACTTTTACTTTGAGAATTGGTTATTTTTATTCTGAGGAATGACTTTAGTTTATTGCTTTCTCATGGTGTCATCTAACTGGTCTTTCTTTTTCTTGTATACTAGTGAGATCTATACATTTGATTAGATTATGGTTCACATTTTTTTGGCCAAGAAGAATTCACAGGTGTTGCTGTGTCTTTCCTATTGCATCATATTCATAAACACATAATATCTGGTGAATCAGTCAGTGAGTGGCTTCCCTAGGCGGTATCCTCCTGATCCATCCATTATAAAATTTCCCATAAACCTTTTACTTAATGATTTTGGCAGCTATGGATGAAGGCTACCTTGATCCATTATTTCATTAGAGAGTACTAAAATGTTTTAGAATGAAGTCTACTCCAGCTGAAAGGGGAAGGTGAGGTTGGTCACAGTTCCTGAGAAATAGCCAAGGACACTAGACAGGGACAGTACAACAGTACAGAACAACTGAACAATATGATTCAATTGGACAAGCTTGTAAGATATATTCAACATTCTCAGTGGCAAACATATTTGCCACTGTTAAGCAATAAGAAAATCTCCAGGCTGGTGGAGCAGCCAAAGTCTCAACACCAAATAACTCAATCAAAATAAAGCTCAAGAACAGAATGGCCTTAATCTTTATGTTCCTTGGTGTATCTTCTAGTGGTATCCAGGTGGTTTCAGTCTCATTGAATCCTCAAGTAAAACTCCAAGGAATATAACAAGGTGACAGTCATATATCTTTTTATGAATGTTGTACATACAATTCTTCCATAGTAAATATTTAATTCAAACAAATTGTAGAGGCCAAATTGTCTTGCTGTTTCTTAGTACATTTATGCCATAATAACAGCCAGCAATATAGGTGGTTTGAATGTCTTCAAAAGTAAACAATTACCACCAAAAATAAAACAAAGCAAAACAGGTTTAGGATTTTTTTTTTTCTTCATACCTTTTTGCCTTTCCCAGCTGATATTCCTCATCTCTACCATAGAAAATAGTAAGTGATTTGAGTAACTATTTTCTCAATTATGCCAAGGATGGTTCATAACCAGTAACACTCTGTGTCATAGGAGAGAGGGTAATTCATTACTTAAAGTGAAGGCCTAAAGGCATTAGGCCTTAATTCTCTTGTGGGACCCTGATGGAGAAAGGCTGCTAGACTGTAAATACTTAAGCATCTTTGTTAGCCTGAAAGATCCTTGAAAACATTTCTTGTTCATCTTTGTCTTCACCATGTTGCCTAGCTCAGCACCTTGCCCCTAGCAAGTAATCAAATAACATTTGACATTCATTAAAGAAGTGTTTGATTAAGCCTAGATACATGGCCTTGGTTGTCATAGTGCACAAAACTTGCTCTTTTGCAAGAATCATAAAAATAGTGCCAACATTTTGTACTGCTGTACTTCCCAAACATTTCTATGTCCCTTTCCTCTTTTATTTTCTTTATAGAACTTACTGTCCAACAGACTCTATATTTTTACTAATTTTTTAATTTTTCCCTCCAGTAGAATAAATATTTTTTTTCTGTTTTGTTCATTGCTTTTCTTCCACAGTGTCTAGGCTAGTATATTCAAGGAAAAAATGAATGTGCAGAGTATTCATTCTTATATAAAATGTATGAATGGCATGTTTTCTGCCCATTTCTTTAACTCCATATTTGTGTATGTTGCCCAAATATTCCCAGGTTCTTTTGTCTTTATCTTTACTGTCTAAATAAAAGAACTCAAACCTAGTTCCTATATAACTAACTATATAATGAACTAACTATATATCTATATAGTTATATATAGATATATAGATAGATATAGATATAGATATAGATATAGATATAGATATAGATATCCCTGAATAATTTTACTGATTTCTGCAGGTGCCTAGATGTCCCATTCATTGTCTATCATTTCTCATTCTGGGCCTAACCCAAAACTGCTCTATTATTGCCACTTGCTCTCCAGGTAGTGCTTTGGGAGGCTATGGCTTTTTCTCCTCTGGCTTCTCCCTGAGTACAGAACAACCTCTAACTCTATTCCCCTGATTGCCATAAAAGTTGCATTAGGTTGATATGGTTAAGCACCTTTGCTGAGGATTGGGGGAAATAATGAGAACCACTCAGCATAGACAACTCTGGAACAAACACTGCAGGTCATGAGGTTTATTGGTCATGATCTGTCATAGGTGGTCACCTGCTGGCCATTTCTTTCCTTAGACCCAGGTCTTCTGTCATGTTTGGGGGCCCTATGCCCTCACCTGTGTCAGTCTCTTTCCCCCTTTTCTCTCTTTTCTGGTCTATACACTTAGCTCCTCTCAAAGACTTCAACTACTTTTTTTTCTTTTTTTCTTTTCTCACATTGCTGGTTACTTTCCATTGCTGATGGCTTTCCTCTAGATCTAGCTTTAAGATTTGCCTTTGGAAACTAATAGAGTCCATTAAGGAGTTTTCTCAAAAGAAAACACATCATTCGCCCATCTAATACATTCCTCTGCCACTTTCAGAGAGTGACACAATGTCCTTGTTTTACCCTGTGTTCCCTCTAGAGAGTAGAACCCAAGACAGACTTCTTTGTTTAGAAGTGGTGCTAGGGAACAAGAAATGGGACTTGAAGAGTACAACTCTTCAAGGGCACAATATTGAGCAGGCCACCATTGTAGTTAACATGCTTGATCTGCTGGCACTTTCTGAGGAGCTGTGCAGACATGTTTCAGAATTGTCTCAAAGAACAGAAGGGAAAAGCCTTTAGCCACTCCTGACACTTCTGGGCACATGATGGATATTTGCATGTGTGACTGTCAACTGGGAATCACAGTGTCAGAGGACCTCCAGGGCAGATGCCAATGACTGAGGGAGGCACTGCAGATTACCCCTGGCTGCCAACACTGTGGCTGGCATAAAAGGCAGGCTAAAAGCATAGAAGGTGGTGCCCCCACATTGTTAAATATAAAATTTAACACTGGGCAGGAACTCAGAATTCCTACACCATAACTGACTGCATGAACTTGAACAAATCCCTTTACTTCTCTGAGCTTACATTTCTTCAAAGTAAATAATACCTATCTCAGAGGATTATTAAAGTTTGGAGATAATTTAACTAAAACATAAAACAGGGAAATCAAGCACATACTATGGATCCCAAGTAGAGTATTATTATAATATATAAACTTAATATTAAAATCCGGCTGTTGAGTGACTACCTGAATTGAAGTCAAGAAATAATAAACTATTTCTGTAGTAGCAGGCAATCATATTTCCTTGGAAGGGGATGCTGCTCCTTACTGTGGGAGGTAGGCTCCAACATTTGCTTTTCATCCAGAGAATTATGTGAAGTGTAGATGCCCTATTACCTGAGGAGGACCTTGAATCCAGGGGAGCAGATGCACTGCAAACATGCTGGCCTATCTGAGCATCCTTGATGTGCAGTAACCCCATGCGATGTTAGTGCCAGAAGAAACAGGCACAGTTTGGACTGTAAATGAAGGAAGGTTGAATAGCAATGTGGTAATGATCCTTCCTAAAGGAGAAGATCTATCCTGTAAAGCCAACCACCACTCAAAGCTCGAGGCCTTTCCACTTCAGAGCAACATGGTTGGTGCACTCTCTCATGGGTACTTACAAAAAGGTTAGCAGTTGAGGCAAGGGATTTGACTGACGTTTCGAACTGAATACTAGAAAAGTGATTTATTGATCTTTCCAGGAAGTAACACATTTAACAAAACCATCACCGAAGTTTGTCTAGACACATCTAGGAACAGAGTCCATCAAGATACACCCAGGCAAATCCATGTTTGTTTCTTAAAATATTATCATGAGGCGTAGACTGAGCTGCCAGGTCAAGATAAGGCACATCCACCAAAAGCTGCAAAAAGTTTTCTCTTGTTGAAAGTTCCAGGGAAGTAGCAAAAGGATTAAAAAAAAAAAGAAAAAGTACCATATATTCTCTAAGAATTATTGTGTATTTAAAATACTGGAAATTGTTTTTGGTGCAGTTACTAAAAACACCAGTAATTCAGACTCCCGTAGCCTATAATAAAGAAAATCAGCTTTTGTAAACATATTTAGGTTTGTCTGAAATCACATCCTTTACAAAACAGGACAGTTGATATTGTTGTCAATTATTGGTCACAGCAAGATGCCTGTGACCATTTCTGTCAGTAAGTAAAAACACTGTGTTAAAAGTCAGTTCTTTGGGTGATTATGGAACCAACTGGGTTATTTGGGATTTGACTGGGCTAGTTTATGTCATTCCTATAATTCTTTATTTTTCTGTGATTATTTATTTTTTATTTAAGGAAAGCTATGTTGGATGAGTTGACATACATTAACACTACATATTTATAAAATATTTATTAGTTTTTAAAAGTTTTTTCATATTTGTTAATCTCATGTTTACATGTCTTGATATTTCAATTTGAAGTATCTGTGTACACACATATGTCAATGTGTATACATCCATTGTTGAACATATAAATGTAAAAACTTCATGGGATCATCTCATCTACAAGGTATTACTTCAGCAGAATCTGAAAAACTCCCTTTTCTGCCCTCCATGCTCTTCTTCAACCACTAATTATCAGAATTCCATTTTTAGTGATTCATTGCTTTGGCTCAATTGTTAGTCCTTTGTAATTCCTCTAAGAGAGGTGACACCTAAAGTCATATCAGACACTGAATGTCTATGAGCCAGTTCGTCAGAAATGTTTAGTTTGAAGGAGGTGAATAGCTTGTGAGGGCACTGGGCACCCAGAGGGCAAGAGTGGAGTTACCATTGAAGGATGGAGGGTGATAAAAGACATAGAGAGGAGGGCCTGGAAGAATCTATGACTTATAGTCCTCACCACCTTCTACATAACTCTAATGGGATTGCAAATTAGAAACATCAAACTGATGAAACTCTCATTTTTTTCTCACATAAATTATGTCCTATCCTCAACAGCTACTCTGTTCTCATGCCATCGAGAAATGAGGAAGGCAAATATTACTCTTCAAAGGGTGATGAGATAGAGCAGGAAGAAATCCCCATGGCCTGAATGAAAGGGGAAATGAAGGGAAGCCCTTCTGGTTCTCAGGGATTATGAAGAGAAGGTCAGAGGTAGGTTGGGGCTGGTCTTCTGAGTTTCCTCAATAGGCTGAAGCAGAGTGCCAGACAAGGCATGGGTTGACCTATTAGCATGAGAGGCTGAGTATCCTTAGAAATTGAAAATGAAACATGTTAGAATCAGCCAACACCCACCAAGTACCAAATGAGACCCTGTAGCAGACAATAGCCCAAGAACCATATGGAGATCCACCATGAGGCAATACACTCCCACACCAATTAGGGAAAGGAATGAGTGGGGAAGAAACAGCTTTCACAGGTTGAACTGTTCAAATTAGAAGAAAGGGGGTGGGGCACTGGAGGAATTTTATGTCAGCTAAAGAAAATAAAGATGCTACAGTTTTCCAGCACATCTGAGTCATATGGTTAACTTTATGACAACAACAATTTTCAAGGAAAATGTGTACCTTTGCAGATCTTATCCATGTCATTGTCTAGGTGTTCTAATGGGAAAAATTCTAACATATCTTTATTCCAGGAGAAAATTCTAATGCTTTCCTCACTTTCTTAAAGGAAAGAAATAATAAATCAACCTTATGTGATCTGTTTCTGTCCTTAACATGACTTACAATTTTGTGAGACTGGATGAGGGGTTACTGTTCATGATGAGTCAATGATAGCTTTGGTGGCTGTTGTCCATAGGCAGATCCAAAATATTAAATTTTATTAAAAATAATTAATATCTGTCAAGAAAATAATGCCAGAAACTTTGGAAACTTAGTTCTTTGGAATTCCTGATTACTAAGCTAATCTTATGTTTTGGGATCATTGCATAGATTCAAGTAAAAGCAAGATGGTCTCAATTTTCTGAATAGGCCCATTGATGGAGGACTCAGGCTCCCCTATCTGTAATGGCTGTGACTTGGGCGTATGGTAATGGGTGGCAATAAAAGTTATTTGAGATGTCACATTATACAAAATAATAATGACTTTTAAAAAAGGTGTGAATTGAAATGAAAAGACTGCAAATCTGAAGTTTCAAGGCAAGCTATGCAGTATAAATAATCAAAATATCATTTGGCTTCAGTTTGAGTCCTAATTCTAAACAGCTTACACATTTTCAAGTCAGAGTTACAGGAAAAACATTGATAGCTAAATAAACAGAGTGAGTACATGATTAATGTTTAAAATAGTAAACACTTCACATTTGTAGCATTCCTATAACAGATTGGTCTGGGAGACCTTGTTTTCATTCCTGCTTTGCAATCTGTGTTTTATTTATTTATTCTCTTTATGTTGAATTCCTCTCTTTTAATTTACCTTTCATCTTAATTTACTCTAGGGGGCAAAGTGAAAATGTCTAAAATAAGTGAAAAATCTAAAACAATTAGAAAATTTAAGGCTGAGCTATAATCAACTCTAAGAACATTACTGCCTTTTTCAGCAGGATGAATTGTAGGCAATAAAAAGATACCATTAGTAGCTATTTTCTTTAGACTTTTAAAGACTCATAAAGCTTCATTTTATATTTCTAACAAAGAAATAAAATCATTCAAGAAAATTTTGAGGCTAAGAGGAGGTAGGGTCTTTTTGCTTATTTGTGTTTATTATCTTAGGAGTTATATATAAATATAAGGAGAGCGAGGGGCTCTGGGTAGGGGGGATTTCCCCTTACAGATCCCAGCAGCCCTGGCCAAGCTGTGTAGATACTATGTGGTACTGAGTATCAACCAAAATTAAGCCACTGACCCATTAGAAAAAGAAATTAAGAAAGATATATGTGATTCCCATGGTTTTTAAACATCAAAAAAAAAAAAAA